>NC_133329.1:140055408-140355408 GCF_042186555.1 Aquarana catesbeiana | reverse complement strand
ATAGAATCAATCCCACATTCATTCAGGCCAGTGGTCACTCACATCCTCCTGGCGGCAAGACTAAACATAACCAGGCAATGGAAGTCTGACAATCCCCTGACAATAACCCAAGTCATTGACTTAGTAGCCCTTCATTACAGCTACGAGATCATAACAGCTACTCACACTGGCCAGGCGACGAAAGCACACAAGAACTGGCAACCATGGACTGACTGGACTGCACACTGCGCAAACCACTAACCTAAACACTGATACCCACCTCCTCTTCTTGACCGAGCAATACCTTTCTATAGGCAAGAGAAACAAGTTATATGCAACAGCTAGTTCTAACTAGCACATATTTATCAATATTTATCAATATTAACATAAGATAGAAGGGGCCTCTTCACTCCTGTGGCACTAAAGATCCCATTTGGGGTGCGACTCTAGTGAAGAGGTCTACAACTAAAAAACTACGAAACTACGGTTAATAACATTGGTAGTCTAGAATCCACAATGGATATATGTTAAATAAAAGTTATAACCAACCAAGGTTGGTAAAATGTTATAATTATTGAACTCACAAGTTGAACTGTATTCCTTATACTGTCTAATTGGAATGTCATTGCACGACATACTATGTCCAATTGTATAATGTATAATATGTATGAAAATCTTTCAATAAATATATGGAAGAAAAAAAAAGAAGGGTTGCCAGCCAGTAATGATCCCTCTCCTTGATACCATGAATCCGAGGGTCCTTTTGCAGGCTTTGCAGGATCCACGAGGCCATGCAGCATAGGTTTGCTGAGGCATTCGATCCGGAGTCCTCTGGGTCACTAAGGATGACATGATCCACAGCCACTTCCTCCCAGCCACGTACAAGTCCATGGGTTTCTGGGGATTGAAAACGATCCATTGAAGACTGCTGCTGATGCTGAGTGCTAGGCTCCACCTCCATGCTGACACAATCCTCATCCTCCTCCTCCTCCTCTTCCTGTGTGATCGGCGGGCCCGCAGGAATACTGTCTGGATAAAGGGGGCCTTGAGAGGTAAGTAAGTCCTCCTCTTCCTCCCTCTGTTCTTCCTCAAGTGCCCTGTCCATTATTCCACGAAGCATGTGCTCCAACAGGAAGACAAGAGGGACAGTATCACTGATGCATGCACTGTCACTGCTCACCATCCTCGTAGCCTCCTCAAATGGTGACAGGACAGTGCATGCATCCTTGATCAGTAGCCACTGGCATTGCGAAAAAAAGCCAAGCTCCCCTGACCCTGTCTTGGTGCCATACTCACACAGGTAGTCATTGATGGCCCTCTGCTGCGTGTGCAGCTGCTGCAGCATTGCCACCGTTGAGTTTCACCTGGTGGGCATGTCACAAATGAGGCAGTTCTTGGGCAGGTTGCATTCCTTTTGAAGGTCAGCCAGCCGAGCACTGGCATTATATGACCAGCAGAAATGCCCACAGACTTTCTTGGCCTGCCTCAGGAGATCCTGTAAGCCCAGGTACCTGCACAAGAACTGCTGCACCACCAAATTAAGGATGTGAGCTAAACAGGGAACATGGGTCAAGTATCCCTTTCGGAGGGCGGAGAGGAGGTTGGTGCCATTGTCGCAAACCACCATTCCTGGCTGAAGCTGGCGTGGCGTCAAGCACCTCTGAGTCTGCCCCTGCAGAGCTGACAGAATCTCTGCCCCAGTGTAGCTCCTGTCCCCTAAGCAGACCAACTCAAGCACCGCATGGCATCTTTTTGCCTGAGTGCTTGCGTAGCCCTTTGAATGCCTACGCTGGTTCCAAGGACAAATCTGCAGAGGGAGAGGCCATAGAGAAAGAAGAAGAGGAGGGGTGGAGGAGAGAGGTGTAGCATGAATCACCACTACTAGCAATTTGGAGGCGTGGTGGTGGAACAAGCTTCAACAATACTGCACCCTGCCCTGCATCCTTCCCAGCTGCCAGCAGAGTTACCCAGTGCGTCGTGAAAGAAAGGTAATGTCCCTGTCCATGCCTGCTGGACCATGAGTCAGCAGTAATATGCACCTTACCGCTGACCGCCCTGTCCAACGAGGCCAAGACATTGCCTTCCACATGCCAGTAGAGAGCCGGAATGGCCTTCCATGAAAATAAATGGTGTTTGGGAACCTGCCACTGAGGTACCGCACATTCCACAAATTCACAAAAGGGGGCAGTCTACCAGCTGAAAAGGCAGCAGTTGGAGTGCTAGCAATTTAGCCAAGCTAGCATTAAGCCGCTGAGCATGTGGATGGCTGGGACCAAATTTCTTTTGACGGTTTAGCAACTGGGTTAGGGAAATTTGCCTGCTACAATCGGATGTTGGTGTAGCAATAGCAGATTGCCCGCAAGTACGTGGCACACCTAATTCTACACCTTCATTCCTCTCAGTGCAGGTTTCTGAGAGGACTGAAGGTTTAGTGGGGTTGGAGATCCCAGCTGATGAGGAGCAAGGAGAGGTCCACCTTGTTCTTTGGTGTGGGTCTTTTAAGCACTGTTGCCAACGGACTGCATGGGAGGTCGACATATGTCTGGTCAAACATGTGGTGCCCAAGCGGCTGCTGTTTTGGCCACGCTTGATAAGCTTCAGACATATGTTGCAAACAGCAATGGTGCAATCTGCTGCACACGTATCAAAAAAGCCCACACCAAACAACTTTTCAAAATAGGTGGGGAGTCAGCAGTGCCCTGCACATGTGGATCTCTGCGGTGTGATGCAGTGGGGTGGCTGCCCTTAAGCTGGCCCTTGGAGGGCATCCTGTCTTGTTGGAGATGTGCCTCCTCCTCTCTTCTATCAGGAACCCATGTACAGTAAGTGACCTCATCATCTCCTCCCTCCTTGTCTCTGAAGCAAACCTGGAAGTATGCTGCAGCTTGGGGAACATGACTACCAGTTTCTTGTCCTTCTTAGGCTGAGGATGAGGAGGATGAGGACGGCTTAGTTATCCACTCTACCAACTCTTCTGCATGTTGTGGATCAACACGGCCAGCTGCCGAAAAAAAGGACAAGCATGCCCCATGGCCACGTGCTGAGGATACACCGTATCCATGACCAGCACTGTTGGCTGTAGACACAGAGCCTGCTTGCCCTCTTTTAGTGGCCTGTGAGCGTCTGCCTCTCCTTGGTGACCTTCCAGACATGATGTAAAATTTTATTAGCAAAACACCGCCTGACGTTTACTAGAAAAACTACACCAGGAATGGCCTGCAGTCAGATATAGGCTTGGCTAGACTAGAATGCAGTGGATATATATGTAGAAAACTGCATATATATTTTATGCACTGCAGATCACTGAATCACCTGCCTGCCTGAAAGTAAATTTGAAAACGTACAGCAGGAATGGCCTGCAGTCAGATATAGGCTTGGCTAGACTGGAATGCAGTGGATATATATATGTAGGCGACTGTATATATATTTAATGCACTGCAAATCACTGAATCACCTGCTTGCCTGCCTGAAAGTGTATTTGAAAACGTACACCAGGAATGGCCTGCAGTCAGATATAGGCTTGGCTAGACTAGAATGCAGTGGATATATATGTAGGAGACTGTATATATATTTATTGCACTGCAGATCACTGAATCACCTGCCTGCCTGCCTGAAAGTGTATTTGAAAACGTACACCAGGAATGGCCTGCAGTCAGATATAGGCTTAGCTAGACTGGAATGCAGCGGACATATATATGTAGGAGACTGTATATATATATTTTATGCACTGCAGCTTACTGAATCACCTGCCTGCTAGAAGTATTATAGAAACAGTACACCAGCAACGGCTTGCAGTGAGATATAGCTAAACTGTATGCAGTGGATATATATATATGAGACTGACTGCATATATATTAAATACATTGTAGCTAACTGAATCACCTGCCTGCCTAAAGTATATTAGAAACAGTACACCAGGAAAGGCCTGCAGTCAGATCTAGCTAAACTGGATACAGTGTGTGTGTATATATATATATATATATATATATATATATATATATATATATATATATACAAGCCTGGATGTATTTATATATGCTAGATACACTGCAGCTAACTGAATCGCCTGCCTGCTCAATCTAAATGAAATGACACTCTCTCTCGGTCAACGCCAGCAACACACTACACAGGGCCGACGTGCAGGTGGCCTTATATAGTGTGGGGCGTGGACATAACCCCCTGAGCCATAATTGGCCAAAGGCACCCTGTCTTTGGCCAATTATGGCTCTCTTTGCTGATGGTGCTGTGATTGGCCAAAGCATGCAGGTCATAGTGCATGCTTGGCCTATCATCAGACAGCAATGCACTGCGATGTTGCAGTGCATTATGGGGCATGACGTGCTGCTTGAATTTGGCATGAACGTTTGTATTTTGACGTAATGTTTGAATTTTGATGAACGATCGAACAGCCAATGTTCAAGTCAAACTCATGCTCGACCCGAACATAAAGCTCATCCCTAGTCATTATTGTTGCCAGTTTATAAATATAGTATTTGGTTATTGACAGAATGTGTGAAATAAGTATTATTTTTATGATCTTCTTTATTTTTTGAAAAATCTCTCACAGTCTCTTGTACCTTGCTGGTAGTCATAGACATGCACTTGTAACATGTGTAGCCTCTGGCAGTTTCTTGTAACAAGTGTAGCACAGAGCCCTGACCAGCCCCGCAGATTTGTGGCAGATTCTATTTCTAAAAATTTATTTTTAAGTAAGTTCATGGCAGCCAGTAGCTTTCATGCACAATAACCAGGCAGTGGGTATCTTTTCTTGGTTTTATTGCTTAAACTTGGATGTGGTGTGCTGGAAAGCTTTGGGATACTCCAAAATGTAGTGCTCAAAATGTTTGGAGAACTCTTTCTATCCTGTTTAATCTGTTCAGGGGATATCCCCAACCTTTGCAGAAACTAGGGACACAAGCAGTTCTGGGACTCCCAGCAGGACAAATTCCACTTTAGCAGAACGGACACAGTCACACAAGGGGTTAACAGCAAAAAGTCACAGGATCCCACTTCCAGACCTCTACTCACTGTGTCTGCAGATACCTGGATACCTCCTGTCCAATATTGGCTAGACACTGTACTGTGAATATCCAGTCTGTATCCTCAGTGCACCCCCTTGACTCTGAACTGCTTCCAGGAAAATACCCCCCCCCCCAGCTCTAGTATAGCTGGGACCTTGATTAATTCTTTGCAAGCTTCAGCTGACTTGTCAAGAAGGCAGCAGCCCTTCCAGGCTGGGTTCTTCTTCTCCAGGACAAGACTATATACTCTGTGGACTTTCTCTCCACCCTCTGGACACATCTGTCCAGGGATTGGCTAATAAATATTCAAGCTCAGGATTTGCTTCTTCCAGCCCACTTCATTCTAGAACCGACTAGATGACAGGGAGAAGTAATTGAGCCTACAGCCTGTGAGACCCAGAGCAGACACAAAAAAAAAAAAATCACACTCTGCTCTACTGGCTACAAAAGGAACCAAAAAGACTAAATATTACCTTGACCTCAGAAACAACCTAACGTAGGCAAGTGCTAAACAAGCGAGCGGTCTGTAGAAACACTTTCTAACAGACTATAGGGTAAAATATATATTTTTACTGAATAAAGCAAGGGTGCATGAAGCAACTAAATTTAAATGAGCACATGTAAAGTGAATGAGACTTATAACAGATACGAAATTAATAACAAATACACATATTATATGCATATTTTCCTTATATATACTAACTGTCTGCAGTATTCACACATACTACTAAGGATGTATAAAATATGAGATTTACACAATTTTTAACATAGCTGAAATAAAATGTATAAGACCTCTCACATTTTTGCTGTTTGGCTTGTTGCTTTTTTACCACCAGTGGCATAGGGCCCACAGTTCCCAGTCACACCAGTTACCAGCTACAACTGGAAACCCAGGACAGTCCCTGCATCCCTCTGGTATTTTTATATACTCTGATAGATTGTTTCAACTTACAATTAGGAGAGGTGCGAGAAATTGATCCCCCATGTCTGAGAAGGAAGCTGCATTGTTACTGGAAAGCCAAAGCTGCCCATTTTGTTCCATGCACTTGACCGTGTGATCTGTAAGTTTAAAGACCATACTGTTCTTGAGTCTAGTACTGTGGGAGTTGTTCGTGATAGTGGGTAGTATGAATTTGAGGAAGAGAAAATAGAAAATTTAGGGGCTCTCGCCAAGACTTGCAGCAGATACCTTAAATCTTTAGCTACACTACTGCTTGTCATCCTAAATATTGCTTTACATCTCTTTAAATTTTCGGTATAAAGTAATAGTGAGCATGTATCAGATATATGGAACATGTGGATGTCAGATAATGGAATAATGGACTACTTAATACCTGCTAGCTCACTGGAAGCACCATTGGGTGAAAGCAAGCAGGCTAGAAACATACTAAAGAATGTTTTCATTAGATGCAAAAAAATGAACACATATCCCTAAATGCATATATAAATCATTTTATATCAATAGGCATAAATAACAGGAAAACATTTTTGGCAGTACAAAATTGTATTATATCTTTCAGACTTTTTCTTGAACTCCTGTGCAGGTTTTTTTTTTTTTTTTAAACCTAAGAAAACCTTTAAATTGAAGAGACATTTTTCTGGCTTAGCACATCCATTTTTCCCATTAAACTGAAATGCAGATAGGACTTCAGCGATATTTTGCAAAATGAGTAAATTTTACCATTGTTAAACTTGACATCATATTCACTGAAATATGTTTCTTGAAATCTCTTCAGCAACTGACAGATTGAATTCCTGCAGTCTGGAACCTCTGGGCCTGTTTTTGTACTATTTTCTTGCCTTAAACAGCATAATAAAACATTTTTGTCTTAAGGAGTTTTCACCGGAATAAAAACGTTTGATCTGAGAATCATTTGTCTTTTAACATTGCAGAAATCTAACAGAAAGATCAACAGCACTGTAGTATACTGGATCAAGGCCAGCCTAGGATGCATCAATGACATCACTGTGACATTATTGTGCATGTAAGGAGGTGTAAGGAGATGATGATGACATCAAACTGTCACTTAAAGTGGCACTTGGGAAGAATATAATAAAACACAATTGAATCCAGATATCTCTTAATTAAAATTAAATCTATTTTTATATAAAACCAGAATAAGCACAGGACCAGATTTATTACTCAGGAGCCTGTAGGCATTACATTTCCGGTCTCTTAAACTGGCCCGTAACACAGCTCTTAGAAAATTCAGCCAGCGAGGGGGCAGGAGGCGGAGCCTAGCGGAGCAGACATGCATTGTTAGAGCTCCACACCACTGAGGAGAGAAGAGAAGGACAAAGCGGAGCCTGCAGGCTCAAAAGGTATCCATTTGAACCTTTTTGCCCCAGGGAACAAACTGTGAAAGTTTGGGCAGGAAATATGGTACTGGGAGGAAGCCGTGGCAGAAATAAAAATCACCTCACAAAGAGCTCACAGGCCCTCACTGCAGCTGAAGCAGCTCCAGTCACCTCACAAGATACAGCATCAGGGCGCTCTCACAGACAGAAAATGTCACAGCAAGACTCTCCATTTGAGTCAGATACAGAACAAATCCTCTCACAAACTTCTCCACAAGCCTCCTCAGTATCCCCAGTAATATTATTACAATTTGAAAAGATGCTTCATAAGGCTTTAAAACAAACTTCAGACCAAATAACAAAAAGCCTAACCAAAGAAATAAGAGAGCTGGGAAACCGCACCGCAGCCTTAGAAATAAAAATGGATGAAATTGAAATTACAACCCAAGAAAATATAACAGAATTGGAACAATTAAAAAAAGAGAATTTAATACTTCAAACTAAGCTCGAAGATTACGAAAATAGAGCCAGACGTTCAAACTTGCGCATAAGGGGAATACCTGAAACTGTGACAGACCTGCAATCTACTATTACTGCTCTATTACAAGAACTAAAGCCAGATATCCCTATTGAACGTTTAGAACTGGACAGAGTACACAGAGCCCTCACAGCCAAAAAGAAAGATGGACCCCCACGTGATATAATCACAAAATTTCATTATTACAGAACGAAAGAACAAATACTAATTGCTGCAAGAGAAAAAAAGGAACTTAATTTTCAAGGACACAATTATCAAATTTTTGCTGACCTATCCCAACTTACTATTACTAAAAGACGATCCATGAAACCCCAACTAATGGAACTGCAACGCCACAACATTATGTATCAATGGGGCTTCCCCTTATCAGTCAGATTTAACTACCAAGGTACAATTTACAGAAGCAGATCAGCAGATGAACTACAACAAACCCTTTTAAAATTAAATCTGACAGAACCCACAAGCAGCAACACTCCCACACGCAGAAGAATGGTGTCATCTTCACCTTCAGGCAGCACCCAGAAAATTTCAGAACAAAATGGGAATCATCATTCTCACAAAAGAGGCCGTTATGCCACATCATCCATGGACCAAGAAGATTCAATGGACTGACATCCTAATTCCTGATATCTCTTCATTTATTATACTAAGAGATGGTTCTCTATAAAAAACCTATATTTATAACTGAATGTAACTGCATTCTGATAGTCACACACTGTGTGGGATCATGTTACATTCCAGTTATATTTCTTATTACTTCTGATTCATATAGCCTTAGAACATATAAGTGAAATAAGGAAATTCTTGTTCAGTTATATATTATCAGGTAATAACAATAGATTTATTACTTTTTAGGACAAATATGTTCAATAATCCAGAAGTAATGGAAGCTTTTTCTTTCTTTTCTTAAAACAAATATATTATTACCTAACTAGTTCCTAGAATTATGTTTTTGTTCTAATCTGAAGCAATACAACCTCAATTTTATGAGTTAACATATCTAAACAGTTACATATGAATAAAATATGTGATTGTTTACTCTAAAAGGGTTAAAATCCCAAAATAATTCAAACTATCTTCATCAATACCAAAGTTATTAACAGTACCTTTCTAACTGAATTATTTAGCCTAGGGCAAGACTAACCATATACAACCACCCTGGAATAAATAATTTCAACAAAAACTATATTCTGCACTCCAATTAATGAAACATCATTTTGATGTCTTTTGACATAGCACTTCTCTCCTGTAAGCGGAAGATCCGTGTACCCCCATTAGCCCTCCTCATTCTCCCAACCATATTATGTGGGAGTGTGACGAAGGCACTTATTCCCCTGAGAGAGATATTTATTCTCTTTCACGGGTAAATTGTGATTACTTGCAAAAAATAATTTATACAATGTATCATCTAATCTCATATGTTTTTTGTTTACTCTTTACTCCAGAATTCACTGGTTTCTTTTCTATCTATTCATCTCTTCAGTCCACACAGGTTGATCTGCGCAGTCAGCTCTGCATAACAAAAAGTAAGTCAAAACTATTTGATCTATTGCCATGGCACCACTGAATATACTTTCCCTGAATGTTCAGGGAATAAATGTCCCTCAAAAAAGGACCAAAGCCTTCCGTACTTTCCATAACAAAAAGGCTCACATAGTATGCCTCCAAGAAACACACTTCACCAAAGATTCTACTCCAAAATATATTTCTCCTTTTTATCAACAAATTTACACGGCTTCTGCCTGCACCAAGCAAAGGGGAACTCTAATTGCATTTCACCGATCCACACCATTCACCTTATCATCAGAAATTAAAGACCCAGAAGGTAGATACCTGATACTCATGGGTTATATAATGGATACAGCAATCACGGTGATTTCCTACTACGCTCCTAACAAACAACCTACACCATTCCTCTCACATATATTACAAGTGATTAATACACACAAAATAGGAACAGTGATAATGTGTGGGGATTCGAACCAGGTCCTCCTCCCATTTCTAGATAAATCACCTTTTACACCATCCAAAATAACCTCTAGATTACCTTTTTCTCAACTTCTTTCCAAATACAATCTGGTAGATTCATGGAGAGAAAGTAACCCAATGAAAAAGAAATTCACTTATTTCTCACACCCTCATCAAACCTTCACCAGAATAGATCATATTTTTCTAACAATAGGAATGATACCAGAAATTATTGCATCAGATATAATTCCGATTCCGTGGTCTGACCATAATGCAGTATACACTACTATAGCCTCAGCCATACCAAAAGCGCATGACCCAACGTGGTACTTACCGGACATAATGCTCAAACACCCACTACATCAAATGGCCATTGAACAAGCTTTAAAGGAATACATATCAATTAATAATACAACAGACATCTCCCCAATAACACTGTGGGAAGCTCATAAGCCTGTCTTGCGTGGTACAATACAAAGACAAATGGCACTATTTAAACGGGAACGCAAAAATCTAGCAAAAAACCTAGAACTCAATTTTAATGCAGCCTACATATCATTTCAAGATAATCCATCTCAGAGTACAAAATCTCATCTGGAAAAATCTAGATTGGAATACGATCTATTTCTCACTGAGTCAGTTGATAAATCCCTCAAACGCTCCAAACACAATTTCTACATGAATACAAACAAACCAGGTACATATTTGGCTCGGGCATTAAATTCAACTAACAAATCTTTCAAACCAATACGTTTGAAATTATCAAAAAATGTTTACACTTGTAATCCAGTTAAAATAGTCCATAAATTTCACTCACATCTCGCAACTTTATACAAGACAAACAATGAATTTAATCCTACAGAAGCTGAATCCTTCTTCTCAAAAATAACCTTACCTGAGTTATCTCAGAATCAAAAAAGCAGTTTGGATGAGCCTATAACTATAGATGAAGTTACTAACGCCATAAAAGACCTAAAACTTAACAAAAGACCAGGCCCAGATGGCTACTCGGCTTTATACTATAAAACATTCTCAGAAATACTCTCTCCCATTCTCACTGAAACTTTTAACAAACTTCTAGATGGACATTCTTTTCGGCAAGAAACACTAATGGCAATTGTTTTTATGATCCCAAAACCCCTTTCTGATGATACTTCCTGTGTGAATTATCGGCCTATCTCTCTGTTAAACCTTGATATTAAATTATTAGCAAAAATAATAGCAAAATGCCTCAATAGCATTATAGGAAAATTAATACATAGAGATCAAGTAGGCTTCATGCCAAATAGACAGGCAGGCGATAATATACGCAGGGCAGTGTTATTGGCTCATATTGCTAAAAAACGGAAAATCCCTTTATGTTTTCTATCTCTCGATATTAAGAGGGCATTTGACACAGTATCCTGGCAATATATGCAATATTCATTACAAAAATGGGGTTTTGGACCCCACTTTTTAACATGGATCAAAGCATTATATAATAAACCCAAAGCCTATATAAAATATGCTGGATACAAATCTGAAGCCTTTAATATCGAAAGAGGTACCCGACAGGGTTGCCCATTATCTCCCTTATTATTTGCCCTTATACTCGAACCCATGGCCCAATACATCAGAACAAACCAAACTATAACTGGCATTGAAGTTGGAGGTATTACACACAAATTATGTATATTTGCAGACGATATATTACTTTTTCTATCATCACCACAGGTCTCTGGTCCTAACTTAATACCAGCTCTTGATGGATTTGCAGCCCTATCCAGCCTTATGATTAATCCTAAGAAATGCCTAGTGCTTAATATTTCACTCACAAACATGGAATTGATCCCGGCTAGGGCTGCCCTCCCATTCATATGGGCAGAAAAATCAATCCCATATCTTGGAATTCATTTAACAGCATCTCATTCTGACTTATTCTCAATCAATTATCCTCCTGTATTAAGACAGATCACAAATCTAATAAAACAATGGTCGCAACTTCCTTTATCCTGGATAGGGAAGATTAATGCAATCAAAATGACTATTCTACCCAAATTGCTTTATCTATTCAGGGTCCTCCCTATTCCAATTCCTTCCTATTTTTTGAGAATAGTACAAAAAAGAGCAACTTCGTTTATATGGGGCTCTTCTAAACCACGTATACCTATACACACACTACATCTTCCCAAAAATAAAGGAGGCCTGGGATACCCTAATTTTACTAACTACTACAGAGCAGCACATTTGGCCAGTCTGTCCAAATACCATGCAAAACAGGAAATCCCATTATGGGTATTTATAGAGGCTTCAGAAAATGACCCTCTATTAATATCAAATTTATTATGGCTTGATCCTAAAGACCGCTTTAAAATTCATAATCCCATAACTAAACACTTCTTATCTCTCTGGGATAAACTAAAAACCAAATATCAGTTACAATCTCCACACAATCCTCTCCTTTCTTTTATCAGAAATCCGGCCTTTTATCCGGCATGGATCTACCCAAATTCTTTTAAAGCTTGGACAACATCAGGCATTCAGACACTAAATGACTTCATAGCATCTAAATCATTCCTTTCATTCCCATCGCTTAGAGAAAAATATGATCTACCAAACTCTGAGATATTTAGATATCTCCAAATCAAAAATTTCTATACACCATTCCTAAAGGGGGATACACCATTATCCCAATTATCCATTTTTGAATCAATCTGTACAAAAGATCCATTTGCTAAAGGTACAATTTCATCACTTTATAATCAATTATATGGAGTAGCAAATCTTAATAGACCCTCTTACGTTCAGAGGTGGGAGGAAGACCTGGGACGAACTTTAGAAGACACGGACTGGTCTAACATATGGCTCACATCTAAGTCATCTTCACCCAACATCTTAGCACTGGAGACAAATTATAAAGTCCTAACTCGCTGGTACCTTGTACCCGCTAGAGTGGCAAAATATTCACCTAATACCTCAGCTCTTTGTTTTCGAGGATGCCCAGAAATAGGCACATATTTACACATATGGTGGACGTGCCCAGTAATCCAAACCTTCTGGAAGGAAGTCTTCGTGATTGCATCTAAAATATTTTAAAAAATAATACAACCAGATCCATATTTAACTTTACTTAATCTAAAACCGGAATGGTTAACACTCTCTCAATTCAAACTTATGATCCAACTAATAACGGCTGCAAAACAAACAGTGGCCAAGGCATGGAAATCTCCTACATTGGTACTAGCAGAAACAATTCACAGAATGAATAATACAATGTCCCATGCTAAGATGGTAGCCATCGATCAAAATCAAATTCCAAAATTTGAAAAACTTTGGCATCCTTGGATAAAACAACAGTTCCTGTCAAACTTCAATGACTCTGTCCTGTTGCCATGGTAACAGATTAAATGACTTACAGAGACACCCATTCTAAGGCTTCAAAGAGAACTAAAAAGAATAATAAACTGACGAGCGGGACAACCTTGTGGACCATACCTCTACCTTTCAACCCTTTTTCTTCTTTCTCTTTCCTTTTCTCCACCTTATGATTAAAGCTCATTATCAGAATTTATTTGACCTATATACACTCTACTTGTAAACAATATGTATAGTAGGTATAAATCATTTAAATACCTACAAAAGTAACTAAGGAAATGATATATATCTTTAATTTAGGTTTACGTGAACCCAATGTTTAATATTTGAAATTTCATGATATTCACCTATATAAACCCTACTGTAAAACAATGAGCTTACTTTATAGATACTTGTAAACTCACTTTATGTATCTTTATATCATTGTATACTCAATAAACTTCTTTTGACAAAGAAAATTCAGCCAGCAATACTGCTCCAATACATCTGCAATACAAGAAGCTAAATGCTTACCTCTCTGGGTGTCAGCAAGATACATTTTTGGTGTCTTCAGCTCCACCATTGCTATACAGCATTCAAGCACTTCCCTCGTTCTCCTTTTGGGACCTCCCTATTAAAAACTTGTAACCTTATCAAGGTTTAAAGTTTCTCATCACCTTAGGGAGCATGCTCTTCTCAACAGAGGTGTAACTCCAATTCATGGGGCCCCATAGCAACATTTTAATAGGCCCCTCCCCCAGCGACCTGTCTCTGTGACACCTGACAATGTCAGTTGGGACAATCATGTCATTGATCTTAACATAAAGTATATCTAAACCAAGAACAGACAGCAGGAAATCGGTTAACATAGTCAGTATGCTATAAGGGACTGGTGCTGTGGATAGAGAAAAGCAGCAATGAAGAGCATTAAAGCAAAATTTAATTCAGCAACTTTTTTTTTAATGTGCCCCATAATGTGCCAGTATGCCCAGCATATTAGTGCATTATGGCAAACATCCCTGTGACAGACCTAGCCAGGAGAGAGACTTTTGGAGGGGACTGAATGCTAGCCTCTTGCCGATCGATCGTGGGCCCTGGCATTTGGGGGAACGGTGCTCTTTGTGAGCTGTATGCCTGGGGACCCTTGAGGTGGTATTACTGTGGATTTGGGTCCTGGTCCCCCAGGACACACAGACTCTGGGGACCCTGGAATGGCCATATTAGAAATAGTGGCTGATTCATAATGCTGGGACAAATACTGTTAGGAGAGGCTGATGTCAATTCCAGCCACCTGTCTGTCTGTTACCTGATAGAATGTGTATTGTAAATAAGTCTCTAGTATGGGATCTAAGAGTCATTAGATCCCCATTGTTGTTTGTGTTAATTAACTCTGCTATTATGATAATGTTGATTGGGTTTTCTGAGCTACAAGACGGCCAGTCTGGCCTAAAGGTCATGTCTGAGTCATCTAGGCTGTCTAAAGGGATTAGTTAATTAGCCCATGTTAATTAGGTTTCTGTTCACAGGTATATGTTCAGAGTAATATGAGCCGGAGGTATGCACCTCCTCTTTTGTTGTATAAAAGAGCCTGTATTTTTGAATAAAAGAGATTCCTGGTTGAACTTACATACAGCCTGCCTGGTGTTTGTTCTGAGCTATCACAACTGGGTTAGAACGGCACATAGCTGTAGTTCTAATCCCGGAGCATTGGATGACCGAACAATCAGATGTTGCGATCTGCAATCTGATTCTATAGCAGCAGAGGAGTGTTGGGAGAGTGGAACCGAGCAAGCAAAGGGGCTCGTTACAATCCCTTTCAAGCGATCCACTCCAACGCTGCGCTATCAGTGCTACCACTGGTCATGGACGCTTCCATCTACTCCTGGTCTTCCTTCTAGGTTCCTACTGCTTGGTCACTTGATTGGCCAGGCCACGATAACGTCACTCCTGCACAGGAGTTACATCATCATGGCACATTGAGTGGTATTGTAAATGTACGCAGAGCTGCCAATGCAAGGCTCAGTGTACATAAATGCTGATGACCAGGGGGAAGCAGTTATGACGGAAGAGACCGATAGAGCCTCTTCAGTTGTAAAAATCCTACCTGTCAGCGTTTTTTGATTTCTAGGTTCAATTCCGCTTTAACTATCAACCTTAAGAAGAACTACTACTATTTTATTTTACATTATTTAGTTTCTGATAGAACAAAATACATATAATACTTCTTCGTAGGTGCCCTAAAATACTAGAACCCACACAAGGAATGTGTAAGAATGTGAGGTTGACACTCATTAGTATGATAGTTCTTCTTCAAATCTCCTGTAGCCCACCGGTACTTTCCAACATCGTTTGAGCTTTGGTAGAGTATAAAATCAAAGGCCTTTGCTGTAAATTCTAAGCTCTCCTGCTCCATTAACACCTCAGCCAGCATGAGCTAAACATTGAGGTGTATTATTTTAATATTATTTAAAATGTATATTATTACATAATTATTTATGCTCCTATGCACAATTACTCTATGAACCTTTTGAAATTGTGTTTTTTTTTATAAGAGTTGGGCTTCAACCACTTGCCAACTGGGCACTTAAACCCCCTTCCTAACCAGACCAATTTTCAGCTTTCTGTGCTCTCACATTTTGAATGACAATTACTCAGTCATGCAACACTGTACCCATATGAAAATGTTGTCCTTATTTTCACACAAATAGAGCTTTCTTTTGGTGGTATTTGATCACCTCTGGGTTTTAAATTTTTTGAGCTATAAATGAAAAAAGACCGAAAATTATGTAAACAAATCAATTTTTCTTTGTTTCTGTTATAAAATTTTGCAAATTATTACATTTTCTTCATAAATTTTGGCCAAAATGTATACATACAAATGTGCTACATATTTTTGGTAAAAATAACCCAAATCCGTCTATATTATTTGGTCTTTGTGAAAGTTATAGAGTCTACAATCTATGGTGCCAATTATTGAAAATTGATCACACCTGATGCACTGATAGCCTCATTTCTTGAGACCATAACAAGCCAGGAAAGTACAAATAAACCCCAAATGACCCGTTTTGGACAGTAGACATTCCACAGTATTTAGTAAGAGGCATAGTGAGTAATTTTTTTCCCACAATTCTTTGCAACATTAAGTTTTTTTTTTTTACAAAATTGTCATATTAACAGGTTATTTCTCACACACAGCATATGCATACCACAAATTACACCCCAAAACACATTCTACTATTCCTCCTGAGTATGGCAATACCACATGTGTGAGACTTTTACACAGCCTGGCCACATACAGAGGCCCAACATGCAGGGAGTACCGTCAGGCATTCTAGGAACATAAATTATACATATCATTTCTTAGCTACCTCTTGTACTGGTGCTCCAGGGCCTTCAAAAGTGCAATGGAAATACCCAAAAAATGAACTGGAAATTTTGGAAATCAAACACACCAACGTATATTCTATGAGGCATACTGAGTCTTTTGAACATGTAATTTTTGTCCACAAGTTTTTGGAAAATGTGGAAAGAAAATGAAAATGCATTTTTTTTTTTACACATACAGAAGCACAACATGCAGGGAGCACTGTCAGGTGTTCTAGGGACATACATTTCAAATCTAATTTGACCACCTATTACACTATTGTGAGGCACTGATTGGCACTGTAGTGGCATAGATGTGGCACAGATGAGAACTGATGTGGCATGGATGAGGCATGGATAAGCCGTGGATGAGCCGTGGATGAGGATGGATGAATAGTGGATGGGGATGGTTGAGCCATGAATGTGGATGGATGAGCCATGGACGAGGATGTCTGAGCATGGGTTTGGATGGCTGAGCATGGATGGGGATGGCTGAATATGGATGGGGATGGGTGAGTATGGATGGCATGGCTGAGTATGGATGGCATGGCTGAGCATGGATAAATGGATTGATGAGCATGCATGGATGGCTGAGTATGAATGGCATGGCTGAGTATGGATGGATGGCTGAGTATTGATGGATGGATGGATTCATGATTATGGATGGCATGACTAAGCATGGATGAATGGATGGCTGAGCATGGATGGATGGCTAAGTATGGATGGCATGGCTGAGTATGGATGGCTGTGAGTATGGATGGGGCTGAGTATGGATGGATGGATGAAGCAGGAATGTGCACAGATCAGCGCTGTGGGCACTACAGATCCAGCCAACAGTGCTGCTGCACCCGATCTCTCCCCCTCTCCTCTTACACTGTACTCATCAGTATGGAGAGGAGAGAGATAAACCAGACATGCACCTGCTTCTTTACAAGGGATCGCTCCGTCATTTGATGGAGTGATCACATGGTAAAGGGCCGCTGCCATCTGCCCTATACCGTGATGCGCCGGGTCCCCTGGACCCGGCTGTCACAGATATTCCCGGGTGTGAGCCCCAGGGGGCGTGCAGGAGCGTGATACTGGGAGGATGTTATAGTACACCCTCTCAGAGTTATCCAACCGCCCTGTAGCAGTTTTTCGGCTATGGGCAGTCGGCAAGTGGTTAAGGATTACAAACCTTGAATACCTTGACATTTTATAGCTGACATTTTATAGCTGAGAAGACATTATGGGGTTGATTTACTAAAACTGGAGAGTGCACAATCTTGTGCAGCTCTGCATGGTAGCAAATCAGCTTCTAACTTCAGCTTGTTCATTTAAGCTTTGACAAAACTGATTGGTTTCCATGCAGAGCTGCACCAGATTTTGCACTCTCCAGTTTTAGTAAACCATCCCCTCTGTGTTACCAGAAGCTACTGAGGGCAATAAAAGTACTCACAGATAGGGGGATGATGCAAAAGAAATTGCTGACTATCAACATCAGACAATCTCTTTAAAATGTGACCCTATCGCACACTATTGCACCCTTGATGAGCTGCTATGGCTTTAATTATGCCACTGCTTGTCACCCCTTCATACCAAACCTGAAAGCATATACTGCAGCATAGAGTACATTGGACAGCATGTCTCCCATGGGGCTCTGTGGTTCCTCCCGCCATCTGAAATCACAGCCCCCAGTGCAGGATATGCTATCCAACACATCCAGAGCTATATGGCTGAAGCATATACTTTCAGGTAAGATGGGATGACAAGGGCAAGCTCTCTAATGGGAGGACAGACTCTGCACTCTGGGTCACATCTTTTAGTAGGAAGGTCCCTGTGATAGGCTACAGGGGGAAGTGCATATGTACCGAGTAAGGTGATAACCGCATAAGCAATGTGGTCATGCTCAAACAGGACATAGAAGATCCACAATGGAAGGCAAACTGCTGTTTTGTGATGTTGTTTATAGTGCAACAAGACTATTATAAAACCAGAACTCCACATTAACATTAGGTTACTGTGTACCCAGGGGGTACAGCCGTTACAACTGTAAGGGGCCCCGGGGCCCAAGGGGCCTGCCCGGGCCAGAAGAAGGCAGGATGGGTGAAGGGGAGCCATGCTGTGCACTACAGAAACAATCTCACAGCATGTGCTCTCTGTGGCATTGAGCTCAGACATCAATATATTTACTGCCACCTCTGGCTACTATGTGGATGTGCACCCCTTGTAACATGTCAGCTTTGTGAAAACGAACTGGGACCAGGTAGGAAGAAAGGGAGGGGGACTGTTTGTGTGCAACAGGGAGGGGCCAGAGCCTTGTGTGTTTACAGATTTGTGTATGTGTGGGGCTGACATATATATACACACACACAGGTGTGTGTGGGGGGCTGGCATATATACAGGCAGTGGCGGTGCACCCATTAAGAGCTCATTGGCGCTGCCCCCTCTCTTCAGCCACCCCCCTCTCTGTATCATGGATAGATTCATGCATTCATGCCCACTGCCTGTGGAAGGGAATTTCACATCCTTGCCGCTCTTACAGTAAAGAACCCTCTACACAGTTTAAGGTTAAAACTCTTTTCTTCTAATTTTAGTGAGAGGCCACATGTCTTATTAAACTCCCTTCTACAAAAAAGTTTTATCCCTATTGTGGGGTCACCAGTATGGTATTTGTAAATTAAAATCATATCCCTTCTCAAGCAATGAAAAGCATCTGCATGGCTTTTCATTGCATGAAAGCTAATAAAGGGTCTGGAGGATATTAGTTATGAAGAAAGGTTGCAGGCACTGAACTTATTCTCTCTATATAAATATATATATATATATACACACACACACACACACACAGGTGTGTTAGAACAAGGGTGCCGCCCCCTCTTTTCAGCCGCTCCCCTCTATGTCTCATGGATAGATTCATGCATTCCATTGCATGAATCTATCCATGGCCGCTGTAGCCACCCCCCATTCAGGCATCCGGCCCCTTTTTGGATGCTGGGCACCTGAATTACAGCAGCGGGCATGCATTTTTGAAGCACCTGATTAGAGCCATAGGCTCTAATAGGCTTCAAAAAAGGTGAACCTAGGTGTGTTAGAACAGTGAATGAATATTCGCTGTTCTAACACTGAACCACCTCTCCACCAATCAGGAGGCGTGAGTGTGTTACCTGTCACCTGATTGGCTAAAATGACAGGCACTGTGATTGGACGCCTATCAGGAGGAGGAGAGGAGAAGCATGAAGGACACAGCTTGCTGCCATCACCCGCTGCCCCACCGAGATAGGGTAAGTGCCGGGCAGACAGCAAGCGAGCGGGGAGGGTCACAGGGTTAACTTTAAATGGCACAGTGGTGGCATTTGATGGGCACAGTGGCGGTATTTGGTGGGCACAGTGGCAGCATTTGATGGGCACAATGGCAGCATTTGATGGGCACAGTGGCTGCGTTTGATGGGCACAATGGCTGCATTTGATGGGCACAGTGGCAGCAATTGATGGCACCGTGGCAGCATTTGATGGGCACATTGGCAGCATTTGATGGGCACAATGGCTATATTTGATGGGCACGGTGGCTGCTTGATGGCACAGTGGCTGCAATTGATGGGCACAGTGAGGCTGCAATTGATGTTTTTTTTCAGAATTTTTCAGTTTGTTTGTGCCCCCCCAAAAAAATTTTGAGCACCAGCCGCCACTGTATACAGGTGCGTGTGTGTGTGGGGGGGGGGAGGGGGGCTGACATATATACAGGTGTGTTGGAGGCTGACATATATACAAGTGTGAGGGGGCTGACATATATACAGGTGTGGGGGGGGGCTGACATATATAAAAGTGTGTGGGGGGCTGACATATATACAGGTGTGAGGGGGACTGACAAATATACAGGTGTGAGGGGGCTGGCATATATACAGGTGTGTGGGGGGCTGACATATATACAGGTGTGAGGAAGGCTGACATATATACAGGATTGAGGGGGGCTGAGTGCCTACAGGTGGGGTGGCCGGTGTGTGAATTCGGTAGGATGGCCTGTGAGCAAGCCCTGGGGAATGTTGGTGGTCAGGCTCGGGGGTGGGGGACCCAGGCCTAAAACTGTGTAAGGGGCCCAAAAATGTCTGATGGCTGCCCTGTGTGTACCAGCAGACTCTGGCATCTATGCCACGTATGCTGGCTGCAGCACCCAGTAAAATGTAGAATGCCGTTTCTTATTGCAGTTTCAACTCACAAATCTGTTAGTGGCAAGAATAGCCATAATGTTTAATAAAATTACGTATGGACACCATGATGGACAACAACGTAGCTTGTAATGCCTTGGGTTCCGGACCTCAGTACTGAGTACTTACAATCTCCCGTGTAGCTAAGCCCTTAGGCCTCCTTCACATGAACAATCTGTTCAGGTCCGCCTGTCAGCTTTTTAGGCGGACCTGAACGGATGCTCCATAGACCTCAATTGAGCGTCGGATGTCAGCGGTGACATGTCCGCTGACATCCGACCCGCTCCGATCTGAAAAAGTGTGACGGAGAAAAACCTACTTTTCCAACCATCTGCGGATCGGATCGGGTGACGACGGACCCTATGGTCCGTCTTCATCCGATCCCCCATAGGGGAGAGCGGCACTCTAACAGGTCCATCCCTGCACAGTGTGCAGAGACGGACCTGTCATCTGCCTGCTCAGCAGGGATCGACAGAGCAATCCCCCGCTGAGCAGAGCAGGCTCCTTACACGGACATGTCCGTGTGAAGGAGCCCTTAATCATATTTGAGTAAAAAGCCTGGAAAACATTGCTGTAACAGATCTGCTGAAATGAAGGTATACTTTAGCTAGTTATCTTGTTTTTATACAACCCCAATAACCCATAATAAATAATTTACATTTAACTAAAGAAACTTGGCAAAATGAATGCATTTGTTAAAGATTCGATTTCATATTACACGTCCAACTTGTTAATAATTCAAGGATGAACAAAGGTTATTTTACTCAGGCAGTATCACACACAACTTTAGCCAATCGAATGCTTCCCATCATTCTGTATCAATGTTTACTTTCAAGATGTGGAACAAGCTTTTTAGGGAACCTGCCAGACTTATTTTGGTTGCCAATTCTTTGATTAATATGATTAGAGGAAAACATATAATTTATTTTTTTGTGTTGCAAAACAGTATTATGCAGCAGTGCACAAAGAATTGTTAGACAAAGTCTGCCTGCTTATTCAAGCTTTTAAGGAGACTCTGCGGTTGATTTACAAAAGGCAAATAGGCTGTTCACTTTGCAAGGCATATTATACTTTGCAAGGGAATTTTTCAGAAAGTTTAGTGAATGTTTTAAAATTTTACTTTGCAAAGAATACCCAAATCAATGCAAGGAAAAAAAAAAACATAATTTTTGCTTGCACATGATTGGATGATGGAAGTCAGCAGAGCTTCACCTCAATCACAAATTTCTGAGGAAAATTCCCTTTCAAAGTGAACGGTCCTATCGATCACATTGCCCATTCAAGGCAAAGCAACAGTCTTTTAAGCCCCACCTATGACCCACTTATACTTACCTTCCCTGCCTCTTGTTTCTGCTGTGGCCTTAGCTCTGTGTAGGCTCCACCTTGGATGGTATCAAAGCCTACACAGGGTTGATGATGCCACCTTTCTCATGACATGGCGATTGGCTGCTCTTGTTTAAAGACTACATCTTCGGAGCATGTCAGCGTTCTCCCCATACCAAGAAGCAGTGGGTATACAGTATCTCACAAAAGTGAGTACACCCCTACACCCCATTTTTGTAAATATTTTGTTATATCTTTTGATGTGACCACACTGAAGAAATTACACTTTGCTACAATGTAAAGTAGTGAGTGTACAGCTTGTAAAAACAGTGTAAATTTGCTGCCCCCTCAAAATAACTCAACACACAGTCATGAATGTCTAAACCACTGTCAACAAAAGTGAGTATACCCTTAAGTGAAAATGTCCAAATTGGGCGTAAAGTGTCAATATTTTGTGTGACCACCATTATTTTGCAGCACTGCCTTAACCCTCTTGGGCATAGAGCTCACCAGAGCTTCACAGGTTGTCACTGGAGTCCTCTTCCACTCTTCCATGACGATATCACAGAGCTGGTGGATGTTGGAGACCTTGCGCTCCTCCACCTTCCTTTTGAGGATGCCCCACAGATGCTCAATAGGGTTTAGGTCTGGAGACATGCTTGGCCAGTCCATCACCTTTACCCTCAGCCTCTTTAGCAAGGCAGTGGTCGTCCCGGAGGTTTGTCATGTTTGGAATACTGCCCTGCCATCCAGTCTCCGAAGGGAGGGGATCATGTTCTGCTTCAGTATATCACAGTACATGTTGGCATTCATGGTTTCCATCAATGAACTGTAGCTCCCCAGTGCCGGCAGCATTCATGCAGCCCCAGACCATGACACTCCCACCACCATGCTTGACTGTAGGCAAGACACACTTGTCTTTGTACTCCTCACCTGGTTGATGCCACACATGCTTTACCCCATCTGAACAAAATAAGTTTATCTTAGTCTCATCAGACCACAGGACATGGTTCCAGTAATCCATGTCCTTTGTCTGCTTGTCTTCAGCAAGCTGTTTGCGGTCTTTCTTGTGCATCATCTTTAGAAGAGGCTTCCTTCTGGGATGACAGCCATGCAGACCAATTTGATGCAGTGTGTGGCGTATGGTCTGAGCACTGAGCACCCACCCTTTCAACCTCTGCAGCAATGCTGGCAGCACTCTTACGTCTATTTTCCAAAGACAACCTCTGGATATAAGAAAAAAAAAAAGGGGTTGAATTGCGCTAAAACAGATTGGTGATCATACACATCATCACCAAACCAAATATTTAGAACTAAGTGAAGAGTTCCCCTTTAGTGTATACATAATATACAAAACACATGTCAAATGAATAATCAATCCAAAAATAAAATGTTGAAAGTGATAATAAAAAGTCCATGTATAAAAAATAAATCACCCAAGTGATATGAAAGTATCTTAAAAAAGTTCCAAAAAACATAAATTCTTGCTGTGAGAAGAAAAAAGCGTGCTTGCTCCACCACCGTGAAATCAGACTGGTCGCTTACCAGAAACTCATGATCCCCCATTACAGAGGATCAGAGAAAGCTGTTTGTTAATACTGCTTCGAACCATGACCAATGGATCAGAGACCTTATACCGAGATGGGACATCAAAGACTGCGGGGTCAGGCTAAAGATGTTCACACTGACAGGTACTCAGACATCAGCCCAATGTTAGTAGACAATAGTAGGCATGTAGTGTAGTCTGGAGCGCCGGCCGGAAGCTCACAGACAGTCCGTCCTACTGGAAACAACAGCAGCAATGGGAGGTGACGAGAACATGTCACTCTGCCTTACGCGGCGTTTTGTGATAGAGTCACATCATCCAGGGGCCATTCTAACTTCTGGATATAACTCTGAGCACGTTCACTCAACTGCTTTGGTCGACCATGGCGAGGCCTGTTCCACCACCATGCTGCAGGTCAGTTTCAGGGTCTTGGCAATCTTCTTATAGCCTAGGCCATCTTTATGTAGAGCAACAATTATTTTTTTCAGATCCTCGCAGAGTTCTTTGCCATGAGGTGCCACGTTGAACTTCCAGTGACCAGTATGAGAGAGTGAGAGTGATAACACCAAATTTAACATACCTGCTCCCCATTCACACCTGAGACCTTGTAACACTAATGAGTCACATGACACCGGGTTGGGAAAATGGCTAATTGGGCCCAATTTGGACATTTTTCATTTAGGGGTGTACTCACTTTTGTTGCTAGCGGTTTAGAGAAAAAACTGTCCTACTCAGTTATATGTATTGTAACATACCTGCTGCTGTTTCTTTGAAACACTTACATGCATTCCAATTGTTTCATACTTCCTGAAGTCACATTTTACTTCCTTAATGCTAAGCGAGGTTTTCCTGTCAAAATCTCATCATCTGCTTCAGTGTTGTAATAAGTGACAATGAAATGCTGCCTGGGCAGCTAATCACATGAGGAATAAATCGCTTTTTGGGTAAACTCTTTTTGGAATGCCTCCATTGTTGCTCTGATTGGGTGCTTAAAAGTAAGCCAAATTTAAAGGAGGGAAGTAAAAAAAAATAAACATATATACTCATCTATATGGTTGTGTAGTGGCTACCCCCAGAGGGGCTGATGGAAATAGACAAGTTCTCCTAAAGTATTGCAGAGGCTGCCAGTCACAAAAGCACAGTGCCATGTACACCGACAATTTAGGCTCGGTCGAGGGGATGTCTTTTTAGTATTTACTGCTGAAGACCTTTAACAGGAAAGGGGTTTATGGTCCACAATGATCAGTAACAACTATAGGAGGACAAATGTGCCTTTAATTTTCAAATAGCAGCTTTTATTGAGGTAATAGGGAATAGCCAATATATCTAGGATCCTACTTCAGCAGTCCAAATAATCACTTCTGGCACTTAGTTTACTTATAGCACTCGCACCACAGTGAGTAGCCCGTTTTTTTTTAGACTTCACACTGGGTATAATTTTCATTATTATTATTATCTTGGATCCAGTTATGAATAGTACCCCCACCACCACCACCACCATGCTAATGCCAGGCTCCATGCTTATTAGCATCACACAAAGGGTTGAAACGAAGGGATTTAGGGATTTGTACCATGTGCAGTCTTGTACTTTGGCCATGCCCTGATCCTATTTAAGTGTTACTTCAAAGTGAGGTAAAGTTAAAAAGAATCTGACAATGTGAAAAAATATCTTCTTTTATGGTCCACACTACAACAACGTCCTTGTTTAAAAAAAATTAAACAAAACAAAACGAAAAAGACCAGGCTGCTGTGGCTGGACACGAGAAGTTTATATTCTGGCCTGTATATAAAAAGGTGAAGCACAACTCATAAACAACATAAACAACATAGCACAATAAATATAATAAAATAAAACACAATAAATGTAAAACTTCAAATCAGTGTCTGTGTGGTTATTTTAAACAATATTTGAGTGGTATATATATATATATATATATATATATATATATATATATATATATATATATACATACATCTTCCAGTGCAAACACAAATAAATAATAAACAATATAACAAACCAAAATGCATAGATCAATTCATTATTTTCTCCAAAGATTTATTTTTCTTCCAAAAATAAGTGTGCAAACAACACACATGTGCATCACCAATGTGCACCACTACTTTTAGCTCCAACTTACCTCTGTATTTGACCTACCCATAGGTATGGTCAATATGCACTTTTCCCATAAACCTGGGCTTGTATTATCTCCAGGAATCCACCAGATATATCAACCCCTGGTCTGTAATGCCGCGTACACACGGTCGGACTTTCCGGCATACTTAGTCCGGCGGACCAGAGTGTGCCGGACAATCCGCCCGTGTGTAGGCGCCGGCGGACTTTTTCCCAAAAGCCCGCCGGACCTAGATTTGAAGAAAGTTTTAAATCTTTCCGCCGGACTCAGTTTCGGGCGGAAAGTCCGCTCGTGTGTGTGCTGGTCCGACGGAAAGCCCGCTCGTGTGTATGCTGGTCCGACGGACCAGATACGACACGAGGGCAGGGTATTGCATCTCGCGCTCGCTGCAATAGGAAAAACACATTTTCCTATTGCGGCGAGCGCGGGGCATACCAGGCCCTTAGGTCTGGTATGGATTATAAAGGGAACCCCCTACGCCGAAAAAACGGCGTGGGGTCCCCCCTAAAATCCATACCAGACCCCGATCCGAGCACGCAGCCTGGCCGGTCAGGAAAGGGGGTGGGGACGAGCGAGCGCCCCCCCCCCTCCTGAACCGTAACAGGCCGCATGCCCTCAACATGGGGGGTGGGTGCTTTGGGGGAGGGGGGCGCCCTGCGGGGCCAGGGTTGTCGGGAAGAGGCCCTTGTCCTCATCAACATGGGGACAAGGTGCTTTGGGGTGGGGGGCCCCGCAGGGCGCCCCCCTCCCCCAAAGCACCCACCCCCCATGTTGAGGGCATGCGGCCTGGTACGGTTCAGGAGGGGGGGGGGGCGCTCGCTCGTCCCCACCCCCTTTCCTGACCGGCCAGGCTGCGTGCTCGGATCGGGGTCTGGTATGGATTTTAGGGGGGACCCCACGCCGTTTTTTCGGCGTAGGGGGTTCCCTTTATAATCCATACCAGACCTAAGGGCCTGGTATGCCCCGCGACGGGGCTCGCAAGGTGTCAATCTCGCCGATAAAAGCGGCAAGATTGACTTCCTTTTCTAGTCCCGTCACACCTGAGTCACGTTCAAAATGAACGGACTTGTCGGTGTGTGGGCAAGTCCGTTCATTCTGAAAGTCCGCCGTAACTCCGGCGAAAGTCCGTCGGAAAGACGGGCGGACTTAGCCCGCCGGAAAGTCCGGTTGTGTGTGGGCAAGTCCGTCCGTTTTAAAGTCCGGCGCACCTGGCGGACAAAGTCCGTCGGAAAGTGTGCCGGACCAAGTAGGATAGAAATTCCGACCGTGTGTACGCGGCATAATACTCCTTACAAGATCCGTTCAACCTCTGCACCATTCAAAAAATGAAAAAGTTTCTCATAGTGTAGTATTTAATTAAACTAACCTGTCAGGGCATCATCCACAACAGAGGTACTTGAAGACCTGGCATTCCTGCCAGTAACTTGCATGGCCACAAGAATTTGCACTGGTGGATAACAAATGCATAGGAGTGTGCACAGATGCACATTAGTGCACACATGTGCACTGGCCTACAGATGCGTGCATGGATGCGCACTGGCGAGTGGTGCACAGTTATGCACACCCCCAGCTTAGTTTAGCACCAAACGGCCTTTATAAAGAAGCCAGTTAGTATCTGCAGTTGCTGGTTGAACTTCTGCTCCTCCAGTGTGTTGTTCCTGTGATTCCTTTGTTCCTGTGATTTCCTGTTACTGACTTGACTTGTCCTGAACCTGTCTCCTGCTTGCCGCCTGACCTGACTTCAGCTTGATTAACGGATCCTCTCTTCCTGCTCTCCTGTGTTTGACCCCGGCTATCCACCTGACCACATTTGGTTTAAAACCCACCTGGCACCTGACCTTGGCTTTGAATCAACTGCTCGCCTGTCTCTGTGCTACCAAAGACCTGCTACGCCTCTCTGCAGACACCACTCCAGTGCATCAGCTGTACTCCTGGGTTCCCCTGCAAGCATCCCAACAGGCGACCCGTGCTACTCTGGGCTTGACAACTCCTGTTCCACCTTCAGGGGAGTATCAAACTTAGCCGCAAGGGAAACCCTCTCTCCATTGGCCTCCAGCACCAGGTACGTAACATAACCTTTTATTAAAAGCAGAGAGAAAATTGCTGTAAGATCAAGTGCACAAAAATGATTGCCTCCTTTAACACATGATTTTTGCCCCCTTAAGGATCAGCATCAGCATATGTGTATATCCAAGATGGTTTACTTCTGGTGCTGGGTGTGATGACATCACATGGCTTCAGCACTAATGTGTTTCGTCATGTTATCTGTTACTTTCTCAAAAGGAAAGCCTGACATTGCACCTGCGATCCGCTGATCATGGGTGCAATGCTTTACAGATTTCTGTGAGAAAAAAATAATAAATGCAGAATAATTTTTCTGCAAAAAATATGTGCTTATTCCTTTTAAGTGAGGTTTAGTGAAAGGGTCTCTTTAACAGCCAGTTTTTACATGTAGCCAATACAAATTTCTTATGATAAACCAATCCATGGTGCTTCTAATTGGTTATTATGGGTTCCTGTGTTTAAGAATGAACACTTCATGTCACTAAATAGATTTACTAAATGAAATGTATTGTATTTGAACCTCCAGCCTGACCTTAAAAAAGTCCAAAGCAAATCAATGTACTTTTCATCCCAGATAAAACAAATCACATGCACAATTTATTAAATGTGGTCATTAAATTAAGCACAGTTCAAACTGATTGAATTAACAAGCCTATTCATGCAATCATTCCTGGAGTATAATAGCCGCATTTGCTCCTGTGTTTGCTATAAATGAGGGTCATTTATTATTGAACATTGCAGCAGGTGTCAGAATGCTACATTATTAAAGATAATAATGTCTGACAAAGTTCCTTAGTTATTGACATCCTCTGCGGATGCAGTTAAATATTCATTCAATGCCTTATATACACAAATCTATATACATATGAAACAGTCAGGCACATAACAAATGGTCTACATTGCTGTGCCAGGTTGATTTTGGTGCACAATCTGCATCATTTGCAGATTAAATGTATTAACTGACAGCTCTGTCGGTGCCTGGCTGAGATTCCTGAATTGTCGTATACAACATAATGCAGGGAAATTATTCTGGCATGTTTACAATGATCCAGTTGCAGCATTTTAGTTTCACCCTAGTAAGAATTAAAATGGCTTGTGGCAGACTGAATGTACAATTTTAACCAGTGACTGTATTTGGACACTATTCTGTATAATGCCAGGAGTGATGAAGGAGTAGACACGAGCCCTGGCAAAATTAGAAAATAATTGTTTAACTGGCACTCCTCGCTGGCATGTAATGCATTTTTTCCTGGGGTAAACCTTTTAAAATCAGGATACAGAATAAATGCTTTCTGTAACCTGATAACAGAGTAACTCCATAGCAAGCTGCTGGCAAATTACATTTTAAATGAATTTGTGGTTATAGAGTGTTCCTCATCTGAAAAATAATATAGATTATTTGCAAAAGCAAAACACAGAATCTAAAGCGGTCATAACCTCTTTCCACTGGCCATGCGCATATATGCGTCCTCTCGGTGGGTGGGCTTTAATGCAGAGAGGCCACATATAATATGTGTCCCAATTGTAAACATTTCTGTGCTGAGAGTGTGCACCTTGTGCCCTCCCAGCACATTTGCCTAAGGGTACCGGAAAGATTCCAATGCCTACTAGGGATCAGGAGCTTTCCAATCATGTGACAGCCAATCACAGCAGTCACATGATTGGAATGCTCTCCTCCACCTCCCAACATTTAGAACCTCTTGAAGGGTGGGAGGCGGTGGCGGGAAGGGGTTAAACCCAAAAACAAAAATGTTATATATTGCAGTTTAGCAATTCTTGGATATGGTGGCTGCATTACTTTCTATTTTAAATGCTTTTCTTTTTTTTTTTTCAACTGGGGATCCAGCCAGTAAGTCTGTCATTTTTCAATTTCCTTTAACAAACCAAGCTGTCCAGCAAAAGTGGCAGTTAGTGGTTTGAGATAAACCATTTAACACTGACAGTGGTGCTTACAATTAGGGTTGCACCGATGCTGTTTCTCTATATCGGTGAGTATGAGTACCGATACTTTCGGTCAAGTACTCGCCGATACCGAGTACCGATACTTTGCGGTGCGATTTGTGTCAATACAAAAAAAAAATTGGCACAAAACGCACTACAAAGAATTGCATGTGATTTGAATAGGAATGTGGTACAATTTCCCCCACTGCAGAGAATGCATTAAGGTAAACAAAACCTTCTGCCTTTAGAAACCACTTTAAGTTTCTGGCAGAATCAGGTGTATTTAAAGTGAAAATCCACCTGCCTCTTATTTTATGCGTATTGGTGACTCTTGCGCTTGCAAACCCAGGCAGCCAGCTGAAACAGTGACACGAAGATCTGACACAGATATGGAAAATCAGAGACATTTTCACTTCAAGTACACAATTATTGATTGATCAGGAGCAAGTTTTATACTCATACAGCTCCACTATTGAGCAGCCAAAGTCAAGATATATGAATCAAGCAGCAAACTTACAGTAAATACCTCTCCTAATCTGTGTATTGGCGCCTGTTATGCTCTGCCTTGCTATGCAGAAAGACTGATAAATCTCCCCAACTGACTACTCCAGGCTTCTACTGTCCCTGTGAATCTCTTTTGCTGTAGCATTGCCAAAGGCAAGAATAACAAGATGGGAGCCAGGTGATTGGCAGGTATGGAAAGCTGGCACTATAACAAGAGAAGCATGCATCTCTCACAATCATATTAAACTTTAGCATTACCTAAGTTTAAATTTATTTCACCAATTTTACAGACATGGTAACCCATAAGGAAAGTGTATAGGCTAAGGAATGGGTTTTACTTGAAAAGGAGACTTTTCAGTTGTGCAAACATAGGGTCTGCATTGATAGACTTTGGGCTGTGTAGATGACTTGAGCTATATATGTGCCACTCTATTGTTTTGGGGCATGCTCTATCTGTGATCAAGCTGTCACTGACAGCTCATGGCCGACTACCAACGATTGGGAACTAGTAGAACAGGCTCCCAAATATGATACCATTGTGCATCCAATCACTGTCAATGAATGAATTGAAACCCCTCCTACTGGCTTCCAGCTTCATGGCTGACTTAAAGGGCCAGCTCTTCTTGCAGCAAGGGGCTGGGGCATTTATGAGCTCATTCATTAGTCTTTTACAAGTGAACCTGGCTTGTAGTTGACCTCCTTCTGACCTGCTTTTTTTATTCCCTTTGACCTATAGAAGCAGATCTGCATACTCAGTTAAGGGTCTGGTATGGATTTTGGGGGGGGGGGGGACATCACGCCATTTAAAAAAAAAAAAAATCTGCCTAAAATCCATACCAGACCCGAAGGATAGGAGGGGGACCCCCACTCTGTTTTTTTCTTTCTGAATTTTTCACTCGTTTGTTTACATTTCAGCAGTCAGTGGGGAAACCCCCTGACAGCTGATGAGTCATCAGTTGTTAAAGAAATGTCAGCCGGCTTCCCCGGCCCGTTCCTTATCAACTAGCTATTCTTCACATAGAATTTGGTTCGGTGGATTCCAATTCCAATCATTCTGAAAATTTGGAATTTGTTAGCAAACGAATGAACTAAACGAAACTTAATGAACTTCAACAAAATTTGTTAGTATTGTCATTTGGAGATTCGGTTACATCTGAATCTTGAATAACCAAAGAATTTAGATTCGGACCGAAATAAATTGCACGTCTATCTAAGATCTTGGAACAAAAGCTTTTGACAAAAATTGTGCAGTGCACTTAGCAAAAAAGAACAGATGCCAAGCATCACTTCCATAATCCAAGTGACGTGGTACTGTGCACTTAGCATACAGACATAATAATACATACCGAGAATTACACCCAGCATACCATACAAGAGATTTGGTACACTACGAAGTCAATACATGCAGGGCAAGAATAGATACTGATAGGTACAGTAAGCATCCTGTGTTATTGTTATATACAGACCATGTATAATATTCTACTTGCACGCATTCCTGGAAATAGCAAGAAGTAAGGGTTTGCTGTAGCAACTACCAGCTAGAAACCAAAATGTCTTAAAGTTTATTCAGGTGTAGGGATGAGCCGAACACCCCGGTTCGGTTCGCACCAGAACCTGCAAACGGACCGAAAATTCGCATGAACGTTAGAACCCCATTGACGTCTATGGGACTCGAATGTTCGAAAAGTGCTAATTTTAAAGGCTAATTTGCATGGTATTGTCCTAAAAAGGGTTTGGGGACCCGGGTCCTGCCCCAGGGGACATGTATCAATGCAAAAAAACTTTTAAAAACGTTGTTTTTTTTGGGAGCAGTGATTTTAATGATGCTTAAAGTAAAAAAAAAAATAAGTGAAATATTCCTTTAAATATCGTACCTGGGGGGTGTCTATAGTATGCCTGTAAAGTGGCGCATGTTTCCTGTGCTTAGAACAGTCCCTGCACAAAATTACATTTTTAAAGGAAAAAAAGTCATTTAAAACTGCTTGCGGCTTTAATGTAATGTCGGGTCCTGGCAACATGGATGAAAATCAGTAAGACAAACAGCATGGGTACTTTCCAGTCCATTACCAGGCCCTTTGGGTCCTGTATGGATATTAAGGGGAACCCCGCACCCAAATTAAAAAAAGGAAAGGCGTGGGGCCCCCAGGCCCTATATACTCTGAACAGCAGTATACAGGCGGTGCAAACAAGACAGGGACTGTAGGGTTGTTGTTAAGTAGAATCTGTTTGTAATTTTGAACTGGTACATTTTTAAAGTGTAGCTCCAGCCAAAAAATCTGTTTTTAAGCTTTTTGGAAAACATAGGTAAGGGTTATCTGCCCTGAGACATTTGTTTTGCTGTCTGTGCTCCTCTTCAGAAGATTTCACCTCACTTTTTGTCCCAATGACAAATGTTTTTTGAAAATTTGGGGGTTTTAGTGAAACAAGGATTGGTGATAAAGCATCAGTGGAAAGGAGAAATTTTTTTCCCATATTAACTCTTACAGGAGAGAATTTCCCTTCCTATGGGGTAGATTTCATCTTACTTCCTGTTGTCTCATTCCGTTTGCAAGTAGGAGTCGTTTGTAAGTTGGATGTTTGAAAGTAGGGGCCTGCCCTATATACTCAGCAGAAATTTGGGCCTTAGGTGTTTTTGTGGCCTCAACACTGTAAGCCTTCACAGGGCCCTGCTGTGAAATATTAGATCAAGAATTGTAATTACATGCCCCTGTTGAACAGGGCCAGAAAAATTGGGCCTTTGGTGATGGTGGTGGTGGTGCTGGTGCCACAACACTGTAAGTCCTCACAGTTACTCTTGGTGGGCGCTGGAACGGGCCCTGCTGTGAAATATTAGATCAAGAATTGTAATTACATGCCCCTGTTGAACAGGGGCTGAAAAATTGGGCCTTTGGTGATAGTGCTGGTGCCACAACACTGTACGTCCTCACAGTTAATATTGGTGGGCGCAGAAATGGGCCCTGCTGTGAAATATTAGATCAAGAATTCTAATTACATGTCCCTGTTGAACAGGGGCTGAAAAATTGGGCCTTTGGTGGTGGTGGTGGTGGTGTTGGTGCCACAACACTGTAAGTCCTCACAGTCAATCTTGGTGGGCGCAGAAATGGGCCCTGCTGTCAAATATTAGATCGAGAATTCTAATTACATGTCCCTGTTGAACAGGGGCTGAAAAATTGGGCCTTAGGCACTGGTTCCGGTGCTGGTGCCACAACACTGCAACCCCTTACAGATACTCTAGTTGGAACGCAGGAACGAGCCCTGCTGCAAAAGAATTGCATCAAAAATTGTAATTACACGCCCCTGTTAAGCAGGGGCTGAAAAATTGGGCCTTAGGCACTGGTGCTGGTGCCACAACACTGCAACCCCTCACAGATACCCTAGTTGGAACGCAGGAACGAGCCCTGCTGCAAAAGAATTGCATCAAAAATTGTAATTACACACCCCTGTTAAACAGGGGCTGAAAAATTGGGCCTTGGGGCTGCGGACTAAAAAATTGTCTGAACGCATTGGTCAGATGGCCACCTTCTCCACCACTCCTTCTTTGACTGACTGAAGCCTCAGCAACACGTTGTCCAGAAACAGGAGTTTGTAACCTCCCAGTCTCTGGGAACGCGTTGCACAGACCTTTCTGCAAGGCCTCCCGAAGATGTTTCATCCTCTGCTCCCTCTACGATGGCAAGATAAGGTCCACAACCTTACCCTTGTAACGTGGATCAAGGAGGGTTGCCAGCCAGTATTGGTCCTTCTCCTTGATACCACAAATACGAGGATCCTTACGCAGGCTTTGCAGGATCAGGGAGGCCATTCAGCGTAGGTTTGCTGAGGTATTCGGTCCAGAGTCCTCTGGGTCACTATGGACGACATGGTCCGCAGCCACCTCCTCCCAGCCACGTACAAGTCCATATGTTTCTTGGGATTGATTCCTTAAAGACTGCTGCTGATGCTGAGTGCCAGGCTCCACGTCCATGCTGACACAATCCTCCTCCTCTTCCTCCTCCTCGTCCTCTTCCTGTGTGATCGGCGGGCACGCAGGAACACTGTCTGGATAAAGGGGGCCTTGAGAGCTAAGGAAGTCCTCCTCTTCCTGCCTCTGTTCTGCCTCAAGTGCCCTGTCCATTATTCCACGCAGCGTGTGCTCCAACAGGTGGACAAGGGGGACAGTGTCACTGCTCACCATCCTTGTAGCCTCCTCAAATGGTGACAGGACAGTGCATGTATCCCTGATCATGGCCCACTGGGGGAAAAAAATCAAGCTCCCCTGACCCTGTCCTGCTGCCATAGTTGCACAGGTACTCATTGATGGCCCTCTGCTGCGCGTGCAGCCGCTGCAGCATGGCCAACGTTGAGTTCCACCTGGTGGGCATGTCACAGATTAGGCAGTTCTTGGGCAGGTTAAATTCCTTTTGGAGGTCTGCCAGCCAAGCACTGGCATTATATGACCGGCGGAAATGCACACAGACTTTCCTGGCCTACCTCAGGACATCCTGTAAGCCCGGGTACCTGCCCAAGAACTGCTGCACCACCAAGTTAAGGACGTGAGCCAAACAGGGCACATGGGTCAGTTGTCCCTGTTGGAGGGCGTAGAGGAGGTTGGTGCCATTGTCGCAAACCACCATTCCTGCCTTAAGTTGGCGTGGCGTCAACCACCTCTGAAACTGCCCCTGCAGAGCTGACAGAACCTCTGCCCCAGTGTGGCTCCTGTCCCCCAAGCACACCAGCTCAAGCACCGCATGGCATCTTTTGGCCTGCATACTTGCGTAGCCCCTTGAACCCCTACAGAGCACCGCTGGTTCCGAGGACAAAGCACAGGAAGAGGCCATGGAGGAAGAAGAAGAGGAGGGGGTGGAGGAGAGAGGTGTGTCATAATCATTAGTAGTGGCATTTTGGAGGCATGGTGGCGGAACAACCTCCAACACTACTGCACCTTGTCCTGCATCCTTCCCAGCTGCCAGCAGAGTCACCCAATACACCGTGAAACTTAGGTAACGTCCCTGTCCATGCCTGCTGGACCATGAGTCAGCAGTAATATGCACCTTACCGCTGACCGCCCTGTCCAGCGAGGCATGGACATTGCCTTCCACATGCCGGTAGAGAGCCGGAATCGCCTTCCGTGAGAAAAAGTGGCATTTGGGTACCTGCCACTGAGGAACCACACATTCCACAAACTCACGGAAGGGGGCAGAGTCTACCAACTGAAAAGGCAGCAGTTGAAGTGCTAGCAATTTTGCCAAGCTAGCATTCAACCGCTGGGCATGTGGATGGCTGGGAGCAAACTTCTTTCAGTGGTGCAGCAGCTGGGGCAGGGAAATTTGCCTGGTACAATCTGACGTCGGTGTACCGAAAGCAGATTGCCCACAAGTACTTGGCTGTGACACACCTAATTCTACACCTTCATTCCTCTCAGTGCAGGTCTCAGAGAGGACTGAAGGTATAGTGGGGTTGGAGATCTCAGCTGATGAGGAGCAAGGAAAGGTCCTCTTTGTTCTTTGGTGTGGGTCTTTTAGATATGCTTGCCAATGAACTGCATGGCAGGTCAACATATGGCTGGTCAAGCATGTGGTACCCAAGCGGGAGATGTTTTGGCCACGCGAGATACACTGGAGACATATGTTGCAAATAGCATCTGTGCGATCTGATTCATTAATCTCAAAAAAGGCCCACAACAAAGAACTTTTGGAATAATGCGCAGAGACAGCAGCGCCCTGCACATGCGGAGCTTTGCGGTGTGATGCAGTCAGTATTCTGCCCTTAGGCTGGCCCCTGGAAGGCATCCTGCATCGTTTTGTGATGTGCCTCCTCCTCCTCCTCCTCTCTCCTATCAGGCACCCACATTGAGTCAGTGACCTCATCATCCCCTCCCTCCTCATCACTGGAGCAAACCTGGCAGTATGCTGCAGCAGGAGGAGCATGACTGCCAGATTGCTGTCCTTCTTGAGCACCCCCTCTGTCCGTGCTCACGTTACTGCCTTCATCTAGCTCAGTATCATCATCAGAGCCTTCTAAACGCTGGGCATCCTCCTGGAGCATGTACCCAACACTGTGGCCAAACAGTTCAAGGGACTCCTCAGGAGGACATGGTGGGGCTAGGGAAGGAGTCACTGATACCATTGAGCCGAGGGAAGAGGCCGCGTTGGCAGCTGCTTTGCCAGACAAAGTACCCTGAGCATGGGTGAGAGATGATGAGGAGGATGAGGACGGCTTGGGCATCCACTCGACCAAGTCTTCCGCATGTTGCGGCTTAACTCGGCCAGCTGCCGAAAAAAAGGCCAAGTGTGTCCCACGGTCACGTGCTGATGAGGATGCACCGCCTCCATGACCAGCACCTTTGCCTCTAGACACAGAGCCTGCTTGCCCTCTTTTATTGGCTTGTGACTGTCTGCCTCTCCTTGTTGGCCTTCCAGACATACTGATGGCCTGTAGCTGCACTAAGCGGGGATATATATATATATATATATATATATATATATATATATATATATATACTGATACTGCAGCTAGCAAAATCAACTGCCTGCCTACAGTATGAGAACACCACCAACCTTCTACAGGTAGCTTTAGCTGAACACTGTGCAGAGGTCGCACTACACTAACGTGTAAATAATTTAGCTGCCTGCGGTAGTGATAGGATCAGGAAAATACCACCAACCTTCTACAGGTAGCTTTAGCTGAACACTGTGCAGAGGTCGCACGACACTAATGTGTAAATAATTTAGCTGCCTGTGGTAGTGATAGGATCAGGAAAACACCACCAACCTTCTACAGGTAGCTTTAGCTGAACAGTGCAGAGGTCGCACTACACTAACGTGTAAATAATTTAGCTGCCTGCGGTAGTGATAGTATCAGGAAAACACCACCAACCTTCTACAGGTAGCTTTAGCTGAACAGTGCAGAGGTCGCACTACACTAACATGTAAATACTTTAGCTGCCTGCGGTAGTGATAGGATCAAGAAAACACCACCAACCTTCTACAGGTAGCTTTAGCTGAACACTGTGCAGAGGTCGCAGTACACTAACGTGTAAATACTTTAGCTGCCTGTGGTAGTGATAGGATCAGGAAAACACCACCAACCTTCTACAGGTAGCTTTAGCTGAACACTGTGCAAAGGTCGCACTACACTAACTTGTAGCTTTAGCTGAACACTGTTCAGAGGACGCACTACACTAACTTGTAGCTTTAGCTGAACACTGTGCAGAGGTCGCACTACACTAACTTGTAGCTTTAGCTGAACACTGTGAGGAGGACGCACTACACTAACTTGTAGCTTTAGCTGAACACTGTGCAGAGGTCACACTAAACTAACCTGTAGCTTTAGCTGAACACTGTGAGGAGGACGCACTACACTAACTTGTAGCTTTAGCTGAACACTGTGCAGAGGTCACACTAAACTGACTGTCCTGCCTAATCTATCTAACTCAAATGAAATGACACTGTCTCTCTCTCTCTCTCTCTCTCTCTCTCTATCTCTCAGCACGCCGGAACACACTACACAGGGCCGCCGTGCAGGCGGCCTTATATAGTGTGGGGCGTGTTCTAAACCCCCTGAGCCCTAATTGGCCTAAGCCACCCTGGCTTTGGCCAATTACAGCTCTCTCTACTGATGGCGCTGTGATTGGCCAAGCATGCGGGTCATAGTGCATGCTTGGCCAATCATCAGCCAGCAATGCACTGCGATGCCGCAGTGAATTCTGGGCAATGACGCCCCACACAAATTTGTCGTGAACAGCCCATATAGTTCACAATTTGACGAATGGTCGAACAGACGATGTTCGAGTCGAACATGGGTTTGACTCGAACACGAAGCTCATCCCTATTCAGGTGATCACATCACAGTGGTAAGGGTGCAATGTTTCAAAGAAACGTGGTTTACTTCAGACTATCTGTACATACAAAGAACAAAAAAGAGAATTCCACCCAGTGTTTATAACAAAAAGATATAATATGATACAATGTCCATATGCAAGTGTTCTCAGCTTTTTAGAAATAGTAACTACAACAGCAAAATACACATATCCTGCGTTTTATATTTTTATGAAGATACCAGGACTGTGTTAAAAATATGGGGCCAAGGCCATACCTGTAAAGAAGAGACAGAATACTTACTCCACATGACATTTGCCCCATTGAATGCCAGTTCAATTATTAGAACTGGTTTCATGCAGTCCGCTGGGAAACCAACACTTATAGGAATGTCAGTCTCCATGGTCCCCCACAGCTCTCAATGGTTCTTTCTGCTGAGCTCACCTCACTGTTTTCCCATCTCTTCTTCCAGGTATGGCCTTGATTAAAATGATCTGTTTATGTGACAGGCTCGGTTTAAGGAAAATAGCAGTAATTGAATAAGAAGTAATTACGCCCCAAACTATAAATCTAGGTAAGAAAATATCCACTCTAGACCTCATTTAAATAAGAGCTGTTCTGTACTGAATGATGGAGAACAAAAGGTTAGAACTGATTAATAATTGTGGGAAAACAGAAAACATTTCTTTATTATGGTGATTTAAATGCTGATTTGTGAAAGCTGAAAGAATTATTTGGCAAAGGAGAGCCTATAGTGAACAATCACATCCCAGTTTGAATTTTTCAAGAGAATATAAAGCACTAGCACCTTCATATATTTAGCCCAACATCTCATCAGAGCCAGTTTAAGATCTAATGGGGCCCCAAGCAAGTAACAACTTTGAGCCACCTAGGTTTGGCTTACAAGCCAATCAAAAACTCATCCGCACACCTTTTCCCTTATATATACCCATACTTGCACACTTTTGCTCTTTCTCTCTCATATATATATACAGTGGGGACGGAAAGTATTCAGACCCCCTTAAATTTTTCATTCTTTGTTATATTGCAGCCATTTGCTAAAATCATTTAAGTTCATTTTTTCCCTCATGAATGTACACACAGCACCCCATATTGACAGAAAAACACAGAATTGTTGACATTTTTGCAGATTTATTAAAAAAGAAAAACTGAAATATCACATGGTCTTAAGTATTCAGACCCTTTGCTCAGTATTTAGTAGAAGCACCCTTTTGATCTAATACAGCCATGAGTCTTTTGGGAAAGATGCAACAAGTTTTTCACACCTGGATTTGGGGATCCTCTGCCATTCCTCCTTGCAGATCCTCTCCAGTTCTGTCAGGTTGGATGGTAAACGTTGGTGGACAGCCATTTTTAGGTCTCTCTAGAGATGCTTAATTGGGTTTAAGTCAGGGCTCTGGCTGGGCCATTCAAGAACAGACACAGAGTTATTGTGAAGGCACTGCTTTGTTATTTTAGCTGTGTGCTTAGGGTCATTGTCTTGTTGGAAGGTAAACCTTCGGCCCAGTCTGAGGTCTTGAGCACTCTGGAGAAGGTTTTCGTCCAGGATATCCCTGTACTTGGTCGCATTCATCCTTCCCTTGATTGAAACCAGTCATCCTGTCCCTGCAGCTGAAAAACACCCCCACAGCATGATGCTGCCACCACCATGCTTCACTGTTGGGACTGTATTGGACAGGTGATTAGCAGTGCCTGGTTTTCTCCACACATACCGCTTATAATTAACGCCAAAAAGTTCTATCTTGGTCTCATCAGACCAAAGAATCTTATTTCTCACCATCTTGGAGTCCTTCAGGTGTTTTTTTAGCAAACTCCATGCGGGCTTTCATGTGTCTTGCACTGAGGAGAGGCTTCCGTTGAGCCACTGTGCCATAAAGCCCCAACTGGTGGAGGGCTGCAGTGATGGTTGACTTTCTACAACTTTCTCCCATCTCCCGACTGCATCTCTGGAGCTCAGCCACATTGATCTTTGGGTTCTTCATTACCTCTCTCACCAAGGCTCTTCTCCAAGGATAGCTCAGTTTGGCCGGATGGCCAGCTCTTGGAAGGGTTCTGGTCGTCCCAAATGTCTTCCATTTAAGGATTATGGAAGCCACTGTGCTCTTAGGAACCTTAAGTGCAGCAGAATTTTTTTGTAACCTTGGCCAGATCCGTGCCTTGCCACAATTCTGTCTCTGAGTTCTTCAGGCAGTTCCTTTGACCTAATGATTCTCATTTGCTCTGACATGCACTGTGAGCTGTAAGGTCTTATATAGACAGGTGTGTGGCTTTCCTAATTAAGTCCAATCAGTATAATCAGACACAGCTGGACTCAAATGAAGGTGTAGAACCATCTCAAGGATGATCAGAAGAAATGGACAACACCTGAGTTAAATATATGAGTGTCACAGCAAAGGGTCTGAACACTTAGGACCATGTGATATTTCAGTTTTTCTTTTTTAATAAATCTGCAAAAATGTCAACAATTCTGTGTTTTTCTGTCAATATGGGGTGCTGTGTGTACATTAATGAGGAAAATTTCCGTCCCCACTGTATGTATGTATATATATATATATATATATATATATACATACACACACACACACACATACACAGTATGTAGCGCTACCCCCGTGTAGGACCCTCTAGTTGTGTTAGGTGTGTGCAGATAGATTTTTGTTAGAGTAGATAAATTTAAGTAGGTTTGGCTGGTAACCAAGCCTGTTTGTTTTGATTCTGGGTTGGCTGAAAACCAGGAAGGGCTGTGTGACTAACAGGCAACATCAAATACTCAGGGTCAGCCCAGCTGTGGAGAAGTTAATTGGGTGGAAGATGGAGATGAAGTTTTAGGCTGTCAGGGCCTTTGAGGGAGCTCCCCAGTCTGTGGGTGGGGGGGGTGACCTTGGGCCTGGGCTCGGGTGCAGACAGGACCCTCTTAAAACCCACAGAGGTGTTCTGACCAGGAGCCACAGGAGGAGCAAGAGAGGATAACAGGAGAACACTGCCAGGAAAAGTCTCCAGGAATTCCACAGAGGCAGCCAGGAGGGCTGGTGAGTGTTCACATAGTCGGGAGGACTGGGAGGCATGCCTGAGAGGACTGGGAGAGTACGGTCTGGGATGGGTGCTGAGCAAGTAGAGTGGACTGTGGTGGCATGGGCAGTGGAAAGATGCAACTGCAGCTAGGAGTGCTGGGATCAGTAGACATGTGGACAGCTAGCATTAGGACTACCACCATTTTTGCTACACCAAAGGGGCACGCAGTCCATGCCTGCAAAGGGCATTTACTCAGGCCTGGCTGAGCCAGTGGCAGACCAACAAGTGCTAGCTGGTCCAGAATAAGCAGTAATCAAGTAATTTGCTGGAGATGGAAGCGAGGAATAAGCAATAATCAAGTGATGTGCTGGAGCTGGAAGTGGGGAGGTGTATATACAGAGAGTCCCAAGTCTTTTTTTTTCCTTTAAATGTTCTTTATTATCATTTCTTAAAATTTACATACCATCCAACAAACAGATTTTGGCATCACAAGGTGAGAGGTAATAAAGTAGCGGAAGGGAGAGCAAAATAACCGGCAGTAAAACCTAATGATCTTTCAGAGCAAATACCCTGCTCCTCCCACCTACTCTCATTAATTAACCTGTTGTTAAAATAAAATACATCTTTTATCCTGACCCTCCCTCCCGTCCCTTCCCACCCCCTCCCCCACCAGTCGGGATCGCACACAGTGTCAACTATTCATTACATCCTACTTTTGTCAACCAGGGGTTCCACATCCTATCGAATTCCCTAAGTTTCCCCTTCTAATATAAAGGGCTCTTTCCTTCCATATTGTCTCGTTTATAGTTTTTTTCCCACTCCTCTACTACCGGGGGCGAGACTGCTTGCCATCTTTGCATAATCAGCTTCCGGGCTTGATACAAACACCTCAAAACCACCGTTTTTAGCGTTACCTCCTCCACTCCCCATACTCTATATCCGAGGATGCATAGTCTGACATCTATTTCCAAAGATGTCCCAAACGTGCCATTAATAGCTTCTACTACCCCCATCCAATACCGGACTAGCCTGGGACATCTCCAGACCATATGTATCAAATCACCCTCCTCACCACATCTAGGGCACTTAGCATCAATTCTTAGACCAAATCTAAATAATTTTTTGGGGGTGTGGTATGCTCTATGTATCAACATTAAATGGGAGACTCTCTGTGAAGGAGAGACCGAGACCACCTGACCCATCTCCAGGATTTTTCTCCACTGTACATCTGTTAATTTCCCAATATCCTCCTCCCATCCATCCCTGCAACCAAGATGTTCTGGCCTTACAGTACTTTTACTACACAGTTGCACATATATTTCTGAGATAAAGCCCTTTGCGTTTTCTGATTTAACCACTTTCTGAAGCAGTGGTGCGTTGATCCATACTAAGGGGCGTGTCCTAAACTGAGCGCTCAGAGCATATCTCATTTGTAGATATCTAAAAAAAGTTTGTCTTGGAATCCTGTTTTTGGATTGAAGTTTTCCAAAAGACTTTAATACATTCCCTTTATATAACTGGGATAGTCTGTTTATGCCCCATCTTCCCCATTCTTTAAACTCCCCCATAGCCACCACCTCTTGTAAATTTCTATTGTGTCACAAAGGGGCATACTCTGTAAACCCAACATATCCCATTAAGTTTTTTGTTGCCTTCCAAACCTTTCTTAACATCCTAATTGTGGGGCTACTACCTGGGAAGGAGTCTGCCTCTAACGCCTCCACCACTGACTTATTTGGTGCCTCCAGGGTCAACAAGCCCCTGTCGGCATTTCCACCTCTTATGTGCTGCAGTTGCGCTGCCAAAAAGTAACACCTTGGGTGGGGGAGTGCCATACCCCCCTCCTTGGCTGGCAATTGTAGGCTCTGGAGGCTGATCCTAGCCTTACCCCTCCTCCATACCAGCTCCCTAAATAACGTATCAATTTTCTTAAACCATTTTTTATTCAGCCACACCGGTGAGTTATGTAACAAGTACAGTAACTGGGGCAGCCAGACCATCTTAATTAGGTTGCCTCTCCCAGCTACTGTTAGAGGTAGTCGGTTCCAAATATCTATTTTGCACTTAAATTTGAGCAATAATGGGACTAGGTTGTCTTCAATATACTGATTTGGATCTTTTGTCAGATTTATACCCTAATACCGTATTGTTGAAACAACTTTCAGTTGGGGGATCCCCAGCGACAAGGGATTATTAAGGGTGTCTATTGGGAGAAGTGCAGATTTCTTCCAGTTCACCACTAGTCCTGAAAAGTTACCAAACCTCTCCACCGTGTCCATTACCTGCTTAAGGGAGCCCTCCATGTCTCCTAAAAAAAGAAGGACATCGTCGGCATATAGAGCAATCCTTTCTTCTCCTGACCTTCTTATGAACCCCTTCATCTTTGCACTAGACCTAATACACGTTGCTAATGGTTCCATTGCAAGAGCAAAAAGCAGAGGGGACAAAGGACACCCCTGCCTCGTTCCTCTTTCTAGACAGATTTTTTTCTGAATATTCATTATTAACCCTGATCCCCATGCTTGGGCCATTATACAATGTTTTTATCCATTTTATAAAGATAGGACCGAATCCAAAATCCTCCAGTACCTGACAGAGATTGCCCCACTCAAGGCTGTCAAAGGCCTTAGTTATGTCTAAGGACACAACGGCTCTTGACCCCATATTCTCTGTCGGGGTCTGAAGGTTCAGGTATACCCTCCTTATATTCATACTAGTGGTCCTGTTGGGGATAAACCCCGTTTGGTCCGGGTGTATGAGTTTGAAAATGATTTTATTTAGTCTGGCTGCTAACACTTTTGCCAATATGTTGGCATCCGCGCATAACAGAGATATTGGTCTATATGCCGACTATTCCAACGGGTCCCCCCCTTCTTTATGAAGCAGAATAATATTGGTTTCGGTCATAGATTTAGGCAGACTCCCTACCTGCAGTGCCCAATTCAGTGTTTTAAGTAGTTCTGGTATCAAGATTTCCCCATATCTCTTATAGATCTCAATCGGGAGACCGTCTGGCCCTGGAGATTTTTGGTTTGCCATCCCATTCACCACTTGCTGTAGTTCAGTTAATGTTATTGGGGCGTCTAATCCTTCTCTGTCCTCTTCTGCAAGGGTAGGGATTAATATATCCTTAAAGAATTTATCCATATCCTCTTCTCCGGCCATCCCCTGTGACCTATACAGGGTTTCGTAGTACTTCCTGAATGTGTCCGTAATCTCGGAAGTATGGGAAGAGATCTCACCATTTAGGGTCTTAATTGCAGGGATTGTCGAAGAGGAGGAGTTGGTTTTCACTAAATAAGCCAGCATTCGTCCCACGCTTTCTCCTTCTCCAAAGCCCTTTTGTCTCTGAAACAGTTGCCTATTCTCCCCCTTCCTTAATACTGCTGTTCTGTAAGACTATTGTTTATCCTTCCATACTTTTTGCTTCTCCAATGTTGGATCATCTAAATATTGTTTCTCTGATACCTCCAGGTCCCTCCTAATCCCTTCCTCCCATTCTCTTGCTCTCTTCTTGACCCCTGTCACCCCTTGGATCAATAACCCCCTGAGGAATGCCTTCAAGGTGTCCCATTGCATACCCACTGTAGTCGAGCCTTCATTGAATTTTACAAATTCTTCTAACTTTTTTATTATCCTCTCTGGTTCTCCCATTAACTCCAGCCAGTATGGACTTAGTTTCCAAAAACCTCGAGTCTCCTTCCCCCCCCATAATGACTGACACCACCACCAGAGAATGGTCCGAGACCCCTCTCAGTAAGTAGACCACATCCTTTATTATTGGCAATGCTTCTGCATTCCCCAGGACCATATCGATCCTGGAGAAGGCAGAATGGGAGGCCGAGAAACAGGAATATTGCCGTATTCCAGGGTTCCGTACCCTCCATACATCCGTCAGCCCTGCCTCTACCAAAAACTGACCCAGACGGCCCTCTGCGAGGTTATGTAGCTGGACTGTCGGTGGAAATCTGTTCAAACCTTTGTTAATCACCTCATTGAAATCTCCTATAACTATTACCGGGGTGTCCATTTTATCCAACATGAATTCCATTAGTTATTAGTTATATACAATACTTCAAGTTTAAACGGTGGGGGGATATAAATGTTTGCTAAAACATACATTCTGTTTTCTATTGAGCAATACAAAAAGATGTAGCGACCCATGCCATCTATACTAATCTGCCGGCAGGAGAAAACCACTCCACTTTTCACCAATATGCTCACCCCTCTGGAGTATGAGGAGTATACCGAGTGATATTGGGCCTGAAACCTCCTATTTCGAAGATATGTTGTGGTATCCTTTGTCAGGTGGGTCTCCTGCAAGCAGACCAGGCCCACCCCCCTCATCTCCAACAGTGAAAAGATGGCTGACCTCTTATTTGGATTCCCCATCCCCCGGATGTTCCAGGAACCTATGTTCAGAACCTTAGGCTGCATAGGGAACAAAGAGTAGGAAGGGACTTCAAACACCCAGTAATACAAAAGAAAAACCCAGCTTTAAGCTCAATAGCATGTGTTGTGTGAAAGAAAAAAAAAAAAAAAAAAAGGACCCACAATTACCCTCTGTGACTCCAGACCCATAGGGCTACTAACAAAAGGCCCTACTACAAATTCAACAAAATGCATTTTACACTCTGTGCTTAATACCCATAGGGCTTTCCCTACTATTCTTACTAGTGTCTATTCCAAACATTTTCCCTACTGTTATCCCTTTCCTTGCCTCCCTGTGTTCCACCGCAGACACTGTGTGTATTCTAATTTACTCTGTCTTAATTTTACTAAGCCCCTTACTCCCCACCCCCCTACCGTCCGACCCCCCACCCCACCCAACCCAACCTCCCCAACACTCCCCCCCCCACACCCCTCCCCCACCTTACCAGGTTCGCCCATGGGGCTTTATTTGTGATCACCTCATACATCTCATATAGCAGACCCATTCCTACCATGTTGCCCCTCCCCCTACTGAAAGTGTACCCATATACCAAATTTTAAATGTAGTATTGTCCCCTTCCTTCACTTCTACTCTAAGATACAAGATTCCTCTTCTACTCTTTGCCAAGTTCATATTTCTTCCCGAAGATCCAAATCCTCAGCCCGAGTGTCCTTAACTTGCATGGGTCCTCTCTTTGGGTTTCAACTTCTGTTTGTTTCCTTCAAGCCACCGTGTTGCTCCTGTCGGAGAGTCAAAAAAGAGGACTTTGCCTATTGCCTCTATCCGTAACCGAGCTGGGTACAGTAGTGCATACTTAACATCAAATTTTTGTAAACTGCGTTTGATCCCCACGAATCCCCCCCTACATCTCTGCAATTCTGGTGAGAAGTCTGGGTAGAATAATATTTTGGATCCTTTATAGTAGGTGGGTCCCTTCTCTCTAGCTTTACGCAGTAGGGTTATCTTATCATTATGATTCAGGAACTTCATTAATAGAGACCTAGGGTAACCTCCGGGAGGCGGAGCCCTGAAAGGGACACGATGAGCCCTTTCAACCGAGAACTGTAAAGAAAATGCATCTCTTCCAAATATTTCTATAAGCCATCCTTCCAAGAAACCAATAGGGTTATGCCCCTCGCTCCCTTCTGGTAGCCCCACTACCCTCACATTGTCCCTTCTGAGACGATTTTCCATTTCGTCCATTTTTTCAATGACTCTGCCCAGTTGATCCTTCATAGATTTAACTTCTTGCTGTAAAGGGAATACATCGTCTTTCACTTGGCTCACCCTTCCCTCCAGAGCGGTTATCCTTTCTACTGCCTTTTGTAGATCTTGCCTTATTAATGACAGTTCTTCTTTAACCTCTTTGACTTGGCAACTTAGTCCCTCTAACGATGTTTTACATGAGTTAACAGCTTGCAGTACTTCCCTCAAAGTGGGTTCTACCTCCGTTGTAGGGACATTAACTGGTATTGGTATATGATCTTTTTCCACCAAGCCTGCGCCTTTATTATTATTCACATTCTTAAGCCCTGCTCCTGCTGTGGCTGTTGATACCTGCCCCTGGCTTTTCCTATCCACAGGGACTTTTACTTGCGTTGCTTGCCCATTTTTTGTGGGAGTCTGTTCGGGGGTATGCGCATATTTCTCTAATTTTGCCGCTGCCGCTGCTGCCTGGCTTCCTTTCTCCTTTGCGGATCGTAGGGATTGAGACATAGCTGGACTTTGGAATATAAATGACGAAACAGAAAAAATGCCAAAAAGAGATCGTAGAGGGGCACAGAGCAAACAAAGACGCTACTGATAGCAATACCGGTGGCACTAAAAAAAAAAAATTTTTGTTGAGTTGGGCTATATTATGCTGAGCTGTATTGTATTATTCAGTATTTGATGATTGTATAATAAACGCCCGGGCACCCCTCCGTTCCCTAGTTTTGTACAGCAGGGTTACTTGCACATCTACTCCTTGATAACAAAGTCAACAGCTGTACAAGCCTATGCCCTGTCACAGGGTCCCACAGCATTCTGCGCTCTTTCCCAGCACCTATTACAGCCCAACCAGCTGCCTTTAATAGTCACAGCGTGCAGTTGCACTAACAATGTCGCTCACCTGCACTCTTCTGCCCCCGTGCTTCACCAGCGGGAGGTCCAGGCTCCGAGTAGCTACCGCAAGGGGTTCTTCAGCTGACTCTTGGCGGGGTCCACTCAGGCTATCCCCGCTTCCAGAGATGCTAGCTTCTCACTCACGCCGATCTGCCGTTTTCCGAGCGGGCATGATGATTCCCGGGCTGATTGTGCAGGCGCAGTGGCAGCAGCAGCTCCAGCGGCAGGCTACAATATGCAACAGCCTTCAAGCACTGGCTCCCCCGCCGAACGACACCTCCACCTTGACCTCAGTACGGGGCACCGGGACACCAGGAGCGGGATCGCCGACACAGAACACAGAGCCGCCCAGCAGAACAATCCTTCAGTAGCAGAGAGGCGGCTCACAACCCACCGCTCACTCACTTCACTGACTCGAACATCCGGTCACGCCCCCCAAGTCCCAAGTCTTTAATTTTCTTCAATCGAGTGGGCATCCCATACTTACCCTTACCCCATCCAAGTTGAATTCTCCCAAAAAAACAAAGTTCAAGGACTGTTTTTTTGCCTAAGAGTGACTGAGAACTGTGTGCCTAATTGTGCAGGATGAGAGACAGACCACAAGTACCAGCAGCCCCTACAGGGGTACCACTACACCCACGAGAGTCACTGAGTGGTACAGGTTCTTTCCCAAAACAGTGCAGAGGCAGCAACATTTCATTCACATTTCATTCCGGGTCATTGAACAGTCTAAGGGATGTCTTTTTGAAGTTTATTTGCTATTAAAACTTGTAACAGGATAAGGTTTTGGGTGGTGTGGGATACTCCAAACAATTAAGCACAGTAGATAGAAGACCCTTCTCTTTAGCAAAATAGCAGAAATAGCACAGTCTATCTTTCACAACTGGACACTAAAAGGCAGTTGTTAGAGTAAAGCAGTTTGTAATCTCACAGTGAGGACCTGAGGTAGTTTGTAGCACAAGTAATGATGGACTGGAACATTCTATAGATTCATGGCTGGGGACCATGAAGCAGGTTGTAGCACAAGTAAAGTACAAACAAGTTGCCACAGCCCCCACCTATAACTGGTCTATTGCAGCAAGGAGCATTGGAAGGGCGACGAGTGACAAATACAAGGAGATTTCCAAGCTCAAACCTACCAACCAGCCAATGACCAACCAAATTGACCTGTCCAACTATATGTGTTAAGAGCAAGGGTTTAGTCTGCCCACTTTTGCCCAAATACATGCGTAAGCTACAGGCTCCGTCAAGGCACCCTGTTTTCTGTAGTCCCTAACTCTAACTTCTGGGTCTCCACAATGGAAGCGCATGCATTTTTATGGATAAGTGAGGACAGGTGGCCTGGAAGGAGCCCACCCCTCCTTAACCACTTCAATACCAGGCACTTTCGCCCCTTCCTGTCCAGGACAATTTTGAGCTTTCAGTGCTGTCGCACTTTGAATGACAATTGCGCGTTCATACAACACTGTACCCAAACTACATTTTTATAATTTTCCTACCACAAATAGAGCTTTCTTTTGGTGGTATTTGATCACCTCGGCAGTTTTTATTTTTTGCTAAACAAACTAAAAAAGACCGACATTTTTGAAAAAAAAAAGTTTTTCTTTGTTTCTGTTATAAAATTTAGTTTTCTTCTTCACTGACGGGCACTGATGAGTCGGCACTGATGGGCACTGATGAGGCGGCACTGATGGACACTGATGAGTTGGCACTGATAAGGTGGCACTGATGGGCACTAATGAGGAGGCACTGATATGTAGAATTGATGGGCACTGATAGGCGGCACTGATATGCAGCACTGATGGGCACTGACAGGCGGCAGTGATGGGCACTGACAGGCGGCAGTGATGGGCACTGACAGGCGTCACTGATGGGCACTGATTGGCACTGACAGGTAGCATTGATGGACACTAATAGATGGCACTGATGGGCAGCACTGATTGGGCAGGTACTGACAGGTATTAATGTTGGGCACTGATTGGCACTGTGGTGGGCTCTGATTGGCACTGTGAGGGGCACTGATTGGCACTGTGGTGGGCACTGGCAGACTTTATTATTGGGGCACTGCTGGGCACTGATTGGCAGCTGATTGGCACATCTGATGGGGCTGTGCTGATAATCAATGTGCTGATTATCAGCACAGACCCCCCCCCCCCGACGGGGTCCAGTCGACCTGTCAGCGCGAACCGAGGAATGCTGTTTACCGGCACTTCCTGGTTCTCGCGATGATCAGTTGTGATTGGTCACAGATGATCACGTGGTAAGAAGCCTCTGTCAGAGGCTTCTTATCACGATTGGAGATGCAGAGTGTCAGACTGACAAGCCGCACTCGCGATCGCCGCTCTGTGCGCCCCTACGGGCGCATGCCGGCATGTTATCCTCTTGGACGTCATATGTTGCCAGTCAGGATAAAAGAACCATTTCCCGGCTGTCATTCTGTTATAGGCGGGAAGTGGTTAAAGGTATAGGGGCACACTGAACACCCAGCACATAGCACTATGGTAGCACAATTAAAGGCATACTTGCCAACTGTACCGAATTGGCCCAGACAGCCACACTTTCTAGTACTGTGTCCCGCTATAGCTCAGTCCTGGGCTTTGTTCTGGAATCTGGGCTGGGGGGGAAAGCAGCAGTGTCCTTGCTTCAAAATACATACAATGCCAGCGGTGTATGTATTTCCAAGCTCCAGATCTCCTTTCAAACTCTCCCAGCAGTCTCCTGCAGGCTCACTTTGTGCCCTCATACATTCACATTCAGCCCCCCTCCCCTAATCTCCATTGCTGTGTGCTGTGAACCCGGAGGCGGTGCATAGCTGATAGTACTGAGAAGGGTTACTGGTGACAAGTTAGGTCGGAAGAGCAGGGGAACTGTGTGTGAGATAGTTGCCAAGAATGTACAGCCAACAAGGATCTGTTAGAAATAAAAAGGGTTATTCATGTCTCTAGCCACCAGGGATCTTACTAGCCTAAGATCCCTGGTGGCTAGAGACATGAATAACCCTTTTATTGATTATGTCCAGTGACGAAGGGAACTGCTAGCAATGAAAGGGTTAATTATGTACAGCCAGTGAGGATCTGCTAGAAATAAAGGGGTTAATCATGCCCAGCCACCAGGTATCCGCTAGCAATAAAAGGGTTAATTATGTACAGCCAGCAAGGATCTTCTAGACTAATCATGTCTCTAGCCATATGCTAGTAAGATCCCTGGTGGCTAGAGACATGATTAACCCTTTTATTGCTAGCAGATTCTTGCTGGCTGTATATAATTTACCCTTGCAGTGCTAGCAGATCCCAGATGGAAGCACATGATTAACCTTCTTGTAGAACCATGCCCATATTAAATGAATGTGCCTCCCCTAATTAAAGTACATGTTCCACCTACAGCTGCTTTCTATACACACAGAAAAAAAAGGTGTCCCTGAAAACCTTTTTGAAATGTTGGCACCTATGGTAAAGGCAATGTCTTCAGCACAGCTATTGATGATAATTCTCCCTCACTAGAGACTAGGGAAGGCCAGAGATTTGGTGCAGAACAATGGTGTCCTCAATGCTGAGAAATACAGGCAGATACTTAAGGATGAGCCGAACACCCCCTGGTTTGGTATGCACCAGAACATGCAAACAGGCAAAAACCTTGGACGCACACTGTTAAAGTCTATGGGGCACGAACCTGAAAAATCAAAAGTGCTCATTTCAAATGCTTATATGCAAGTTATTGTCATAAAAAGTGTTTGGGGACCCGGGTCCTGCCCCAGGGGACATGTATCAATGCAAATTAAAAAAAAAAATAGGCAATTTCTTCGAGAGCACTGATTTTTTTAATGCTTAAAGTGAAACAATAAAAATGAAATATTCCTTTAAATATCATGCCTGGGGGGTGTCTATAGTATGTCTGTAAAGTGGCGTATTTTTCCCTATGTTTAGAACAGTACCACAGCAAAATGACATTTGTAAAGGAAAAATTGTCATTTAAAACTGATCGTGGCTGTAATGAATTGTCGGGTCTCGGCAACATAGATAAAACTCATTAAAAAAAATGGCATGGGTTCCCCCCCAATCCATTATCAGGCCCTTTGGGTCTGGTATGAATATTAAGGGAAACCCCAAACCACAAATGTAAAAAAAAAAATTGTGTAGGGGTCCCCCCAAACTCCGTACCAGGCCCTTCAGGTCTGGTATGGAAATTAAGGGGAACCCTGCACCAAATTTTTAAAAAAATGGCGTACGGGTCCCACCAAAATCCATACCAGACCCTTATCCGAACGTGCAACCTGGCAGGCCGCAAGAAAAGAGGGGGAGATGAGAGAACACCCCCCCTCCTGAACCGTACCAGGCCACATGCCCTCAACATGGGGAGGGTGCTTTGGGGTTTGACTCCAAAGCACCTTGTCCCCATGTTGATAGGGACAAGGGCCTCATCCCCACAACCCTTGCCCGGTGGTTGTGGGGGTATGCGGGTGGGGGGCTTATCAGAATCAGGAAGCCCCCTTTAACATGGGAGGCTCCCGCCGAGTGACGCTTCTTCTTGGTGACAGCTGTTATATAGCTGAGGGCAGGGCCATCCGGTGACATAAATGGACGGAAACTCCCTGTGGCATCAGAGGGGGTGGGGTCACCCGTTTACGTCACTGGGTGGCCCCGCCCTCAGCTATATAACAGCTGTCACCAAGAAGAAGCGTCACTCGGTGGGAGCCTCCCATGGAGGCGGAACTGTTGCGGCATTTTTTTTCTTTTTCGATCCGTCGGGCGGCATGGATTAACATTGCGGTACATTTTTATTTTTTTATCTTTTAATAAAGGACTTGTCTCAAGCTGTCTCTTGTCTTTTGTACCATTTTTATACTTTTTTGTGAAATGGTAGGGGTACAATGTACCCGTTACCAATTCACATAGGGGGGGCAGGATCTGGGGGTCCCCTTGTTAACCCCCACAACCACTGGGCAAGGGTTGTGGGGATGAGGCCCTTGTCCCCATCAACATGGGGACGAGGTGCTTTGGGGTCTGACCCCAAAGCACGCTTTGGGGTCAGACCCCAAAGCGCCCTCCCCATGTTGAGGGCATGTGGCCTGATACAGTTCAGGAGAGGGGGTGCTCTCTCGTCTACCCCCTTTTCCTGCAGCCTGCCAGGTTGCATGCTTAGATAAGGGTCTGGTATGGATTTTGGGGGGAACCCCTACCCCTTTTTTTTTTATTTGGCGCAATGTTCCCTTTAATTTCCATACCAGACCTGAAGGGCCTGGTATGGATTTTAGGGGGACCCCTACGCAATTTTTTTTTACATTTTTGGTTCGGGGTTCCCCTTAATATACATACCAGACCCAAAGGGCCTGGTAATGGACGGGGGGGGGACCCATGCCATTTTTTTCAATGAGTTTTATCTATATTGCTGAGACCCGACAATTCATTACAGCCACGATCAGTTTTAAATGACAATTTTTCCTTTAGAAATGTCATTTTGCTGCGGTATTGTTCTAAACACGGGAAAAATGGGCCACTTTACAGGCATACTATAGACACCCCCCAGGCATGATATTTAAAGGAATATTTCATTTTTATTGTTTCACTTTAAGCATTAAAAAAAATCACTGCTCCCAAAAAAAAGTCAGTTTTTAAAAAAAAGTCTGCATTGATACATGTCCCCTGGGGCAGGACCCAGGTCCCCAAACACTTTTTATGACAATAACTTGCATATAAGCCTTTAAAACAAGCACTTTTGATTTTTCATGTTAGTGTCCCATAGACTTTAACAATGTTCTGGCGGCTTTTGAATTTTCCCCGAACATTGCATATTGTTCGGTGTTCGCCAAACAGCCAAAGTTCGCCCATCCCTAATACTTATCCATCACTCCATGTCATCAGGGAGGCATGTGATAGGCCCCACATGCATTCTGTAGCAGGACAACAACCCCAAACATACAGCCAATGTCGCTGAGAACTGTCTTCAGTGTAAAGAAGAACAAGGAGTCCTGGAAGTGATGGTTTGGCTCCCACAGAGTTCTGATCTCAACATCATGGAGTCTGTCTGGGATTACATGAAGAAATAGAAGGATTTGAGGCAGCCTACATCCACAGAAGGTCTGTAGCTAATTCTCCAGGATGTTTGGAACAACCTACCTGCTGAGTTCCTTCAAAAACTAGCAAGTGTACTTAGAAGAATTGAAGAATTGATGCTGTTTTGAAGGCAAAGGGTGGTCACACTAAATATTGGTTTGATTTGAATTTCTCTTCTGTTAATGTACTTTCCATTATGTTAACTAATAAATTAAAATAAACTATTAATACTTCTATTTCTGAACGCATTCCTAATTTCTGGCATTTTTTTCACACCAGCCTAAAACTTTTGCACAGTACTCTATATTCAACCTAGCAGTAGCCACATCATATATACCCTCTCCTTTGCCACCTAATCAGTGGTTTTGTTTTCCCATTGGCACGCTAACTATATTCTGTTGTGATCAAAATCAGAGCTGTTAAATGACTGGGGTCTAAAGCGGCATCCCTTTAAAGCAGCAGTGTGCTTCTTTATCCTAAATTCTTAAATTATACTGTATGTGAACCCTCACCCTGTAAAACAATCCAAATGAGAGGCAAAACACTGGTGTGTATTTATAAAACATTATATATACCTTTTTCCCTCTTTTTTAAGTGATCATATATCATCTTTTTCAACTGCATAAGGAGCTCAGAGAGCTAGAGCAGGAGAAATAGCAGCACACTGGTCTGCCCAGTGAATGGTTGTGCAGGAGAGACATGTCAGTACAAGTCTAACCATTGTAGGAGAGCAGGCTGAGTTCCCAGTACAGCCAGAAAACTGATCACACTGTGCTGTCATGCCTAGTGTGGTCAGTTTTTAATAGGAAAGCAGAGGGACTGGCAGGAACATAAGGAATTTTACACAAAGGAAGCAATACGAAAACGGGATACTTTTTTTATACAAATACATGGTACAGCACACATATATCAGTAATATGAATTGTTGTGGTAACATATTCTTTAATTGTTAGGTCAAAAAAAAAAAAAAAATGACCGAACAATAAAAGAAAAAATATCTAACTTTAGACTTCAGCTTCTGGGCTGTTCACCTAGGCAAGAGGGGCAAAACTTGGCCTTCTTACAAGATACTGGAAAATCTCAGGATCTCACATTTCAGGAAAAGGTGTACTATGTTGGAACACCTTCTCTTTAGATTTGTGATCATCATCTTTCCCAGGATCTTGCAAGAAGTGATGTCGCCCTCACCTAGACAAAGGACTAAGGTATCTTTTGTTTTTGTTAGAACTAGTGATTTAGGATGGGGGGGGGGGGCTAAAATATGGCACTTACTACATTCAGACTTCACAGTCTGTTTAAATATTTGCATCACTTACAGACAATGTATTAATATTTATTCACATGAAATTATAGAAAAATGATAGCTAGTTCCCTGTGATAAAAAAAAAACGCTCAGGAGCATATCTTTGTTTTCCCTCAGCTCTGGTATTGCGTTTGCAGATGATATTCTATTAATTTGTAAATTAGGCGCATGTACTTGTTTATAAATTAACAGGTTAGCATTTAAGCCTTAAGGACAGAATTTCTGATTTAATCAAAAACAGAGAACAATGCGTGCCGAGTGCTAAGTGAGCACTGTTTGCTGTCCTTTTCCTGCCAAATCACAGCAATAAATAAACATGTATTTATTTGTATGATATTTTTTTAATCAATTAAAGGGCCAGAAAACCCAAAGAGCAGGGTAAGTTAAGATAGGCCTTTGTCCATTTGGCAAATATTCTGCTTGTCTTTTGGAGGAACAACACCAAACTCAGTTAGTATGTAAGTGGACCAAATAACATACTTCTAGTGCAATTTCAGGAAAGTTAGAACCATTCCCATGAATGAAACATTGTGTGGTGCTAATTAAAATGCTGGTGTATGCTGGCACATTTGGCTTGTTTACTGTATTCATGGGAATGTAGGCTGCACCTCTTCCTCCCCGAATACTAACAGTATTAATTTCTAATAAATACAGACACTTAGCGCCGGAGCTTGGTATATAAATGGCTGCGGCACGTTTATTGGTGTCATATTTAAAAAAAATTCAAATCCATTTAATCATGTTTATTAATGCATAACATTTTTAACTTGTAAATAATAAGTACAAAACAGTGCGTGTGGTTTTTAGTTGGTAAAGTCAATTTATTCCAAAATAAAATTTTAAAAGCAAACAACATCTTTTTAACCGTTTAGCGACCGCCCACCTTAGATTTACTGCAGCAGGGCAGCCGCTCTGCGCCAGATCACGTAGCTGGTACTGGGCAGTAGTGTATTTAGGTTTTGTGCTGCCCTAGGTCTGATTAAACTCATGCACCCTCTAATTTAATTATGACCCACCCCTTCCTGTCAAGGCCACATCCCTTTCTGTTTCAGACCCGCCCTGAAATTTTCGAGTGGGGACACAAGTTCTGGGGGCCTGGGGGGGAGGCAATGGATTCCCCTAATTTGCATAGATTTCCTCTCACTTCCTGTTTGGCTATTGGGCAGGAAGTGAAGGGAAATCTCTGCAATGGGACAGGGATGGTAAAAAATAAACTGACAGGGGCTATAACCCTCCCTTAATCTATCCAAAATTAAAAAAAAAAGTGTTGCCTGTAGTTCTACTTTAAGCACAAATTTCTGATAATTTTATGGAGAGGACTAAGAAGATATAACCATGTCAATGGTGCAGCAGAAAACGTATAGCACAGTGAGGAAGGTTTGTGGTCCAGAATGATAGGACAGTCGAAATTAGAAGCGGCGCCCCCCCCATGGTTGCGGAATGCCGGACGCTTTATGGGGGTGCTAGACTAAATTGCCTCTCAGCCCAGTCCGCCCCATAAGACTGGCGCTACACTAACAGTGTAGCACAAGCTGATGGGGACTCTTTCCGTGCTGCCCCCCTGCAAAGTGCTGCCCTAGGCCTGGGCCTTCTTGGCCTAGGCAAGGATACAGCGTTGGGTCTGGGGCATGCACGTGCGGAGCCAATTAGCGGGTCCGATAGACCCGATGTCTGCTGGGACCCACCGATCGTTCGTGAGAATGTAAACAAGGCAGACCGCCATCCTGTGAGAGGGAAATGTGCTGATCTTGTGTTCCTGCTAAGCAGGAACACTGATCTTTACATTCCCCCAGTCAAAGCACCTCCCCACAGTTAGCAATCACTCCTAGGGAACACATTTAACCCTTTGAGCGCCCCTGATGTTAACTCCTTCCCTGCCAATGTCATGACTACAGTAACAGTGCACATTTTTTTAGCACTGATCACTGAATTAGTGTCACTGGTCCCCAAAAAGGGTCAAAAGTGTTGGCTAGGTGTCCGATTTGTTCCCCGCAATATCACAGTCTAGCTATAAGTCGCTGATCACCGCCATTACTATTAACACTGTAACTTTTGCGCAAATCAATAGACAGGTGTTGGGATATTGGCCTAAATACATTTTTTTATTGGGTATGTTTCATAGCAGAAAGTAAAAATGTTTTTTTTTTCAAAATTGTCGGTCTTTTTTTGTATATATTGCAAAAAATTTAAACCCGCAGGAGTGAATAAATACCACCAAAAGAAAGCTCTATTTGTGGGAAAAAAAGGACATGAATTTTTTTATGGTACAGAGTCGCACACCGTATCACAAAAAATGGCCTGATCAAGAAGGGGGGTAAACCTTCTGGAGCAGAAGTGGTTAAACAGCAAACTAAGAAATTTCATACGGCTTTTCTTAAGACTTTTCTTATGAGGGTAGGTATAAGGAGTGTCCAGTATCCAATTAGAAATAATATAAGGGTGAATAGTCGTTTTTTTGGGAAATGGTAGAGCATGATAAAACTAACCTGTTTCGGGGGAACAAAGACTCCCCCTTCTTCAGGGCTGCTGCTCTATGCTATTATGGATGGGGATGTGCCCCAGATGATGTGTCTGTGACACTGGGATTGGGGCGGTTGCGGTATCTTCCGGCAGTGGCAGCATGGAGAATACCACAACCATCCCGATCCCAGTGTCACAGACACACCATCTGGGGCCCATGCATCATAGCATAGAGCAGAAGCCCTGAAGAAGGTGGAGCCTCTGTTCCCCCTAAACGCGTTGGTTTTATCATGCTCTACCATTTCCAATAAAAACGACTATTCACCTTTATTTTACTTCTGATTGGATACTGGGCGCTCCTTATACCTACCCTCACAAGTTTATGTGGAAACGACCTTGAGGCCCAGCAGCCCAAGCCCCTAAAAGGGGGCTACCGCCACCTTTCTGCCAAGTTGGACCTGACTCACTAGGAGCGAACTTCCCCAACATGCCCCCACCACCACTCACTCACAGACCCTCAACCGAGCAAGTCAGTCCAGCGCAGTCTTCTACCTCTAAGAGCTAAGACTTTTCTTAAGAATTTTTGTTTGAAATTCTATCCATCTATGGCCAGCTGAATATGACCACACCTTTCTTCAGATGTTTACTTACCTCCTCCAAAGGCAGCAGCCTTCTGCATTGTCTAAAAATCTAGAGTTGGGCTTGAGTGGGATGTTACTTCTGCAATGTGGGTATGTCCCATTCAGGTTTAGCTTTAAAGAAATAAAGTGATTTGACATCAGATATTACAGAATGGGCACAATGGACTGGACCCTTTGGCTTGTAGCTTTAGTTACTGAGACCAGGATTTTTCTCTGAAAAGGGTCAATGGTACCCCTCATACAAGCTGTTGTTTTGGTTTTCCCTAACTAACCTTTGAATTAACTAAATCTTCACAAAAATATTTTTAGTAAATATATTGAATATTTTTAATTAAAATAGTAATTTATTTTAAATATATCAACAGCAGATGTGACAAGCACGTATAATGTAAAGATCCAACAATTTACGGTATGTTCCTTAAAGGAGAAGTATGGCCAAAGCTTTTTTGGCCATACTTCTCCTATGAATCACAGGACTGCAGTTCGTTCTGCACTCCTGTAACCCATTTTAAGCTGACAGCAGGCTAAAGCCGAGCCAGGCTTGGGAAAGATCCATATGGTCGTGATCCACCCAGATGCCTTGACCTGCATCTGGCTCAGCCTTTGGACAGGCACCTGGCTCGGCCCCTTAGCGATCTGCTGAGAGTCTGAGCTAGCAAATCCCGCCCCCTGCAAAGCCCAGTGCTCCAGTGAACACTGAAGGGGAGAGCAGAGAGCCGCTGACTGACAGTCACGGGTTTCTGCTCAGAGTGAAGGGGGAGAACTGAGCACTCAGCGGTGTTTGATTGCTCAGTCAATTCTCACTGCAGAGCCACTGGGCAACAGATATAGCATCAGATCGATGCTGCATCCACCTAGGTGAGTATACTTGTTTGTTTTTTTTTTTAAATCCCAAACTTCTCTTTTAAGTGAAATACATATATCATGTGATTTATTACCTACAATAATAATAAGCCTGATGAAATTCTTATAGAGATAGTAGTGGTACATATTGTAAAATCTCCAAAGTGTACTTTGATTAAAACTTCAGTGGTCTAAAGATTTGTAAAATCTATAACCTGATTCTCACAGATTCCTGATGAAATGCCAGTACGCACAAACTTTGGGTTTATTGTCTGCAGCCTTCCTGTTCTTTAATTCAGTTGATTTACAGAATTGTAAAAACTAAGTTATGAATTTATCAAATGTTTGACCACTTTTGAATTAAGTGCAATAAAAATGTGCAGATTTTTTACTTAGCAAACTTGGGCACCCCCAACTAGAAATAGGAGTAGAGTATGCTTTGATGAAAAATGCAAATAATATCCCCTAGTAACCCCCTCCATTTATCCACATGCACTCAATGTTCTGTGGCTCATATGAAAATAGGGATCAACGTAACTGTTCCTTCAGATATATTGATACTTAAAATAATAATTCTGTGCTGTTATGCAGTAAGCGGTCTTCTAGTATGTATTTTCAGGATTTGGTTGCTCTGTGTGGAACCTAGGCATGGGAACCTTTTGAAGCTATAGTTGTTCCCAGCTCGTTCAGGTAACAGTCATCTTTACCATTGCAACCTTCACAAAAGTGATACCCACACCCTAATTTCACATCTGCAACCATTAAGATGGTTACAGTGTAATACCTTAAAGTGGAGTTCAACCCAAAAATGGAACTTCCGCTTTATGGGAAGGTGACCCCCTGACATGCCACATTTGGCATGTAATTTTTTTGGGGAGGAGCGGAAACCCTCTTTTTAGAGGATTCCAGCTCCTACTTCCTCCCGGGGCACCGTGGCACTGGAAGTAAGTTCACCTCTCCCCTCTCCCTCTCAGCAATCATCTGGGACATGTCACAAGTCCCAGATGATTGCCCAGCCAGTCAAAGTGCGCCGAGCGGCTCATGTGCAGTGCGTGCCCAGCTGTGAAGCCACAGCCGGGTGCCCACAGTAACAATGCCGGCGCCGCAGAGAGGAGAGGGAGACGAGTGGGGCTTCGTTACCCCGCATCGCTGGACCCTGGGACAGGTAAGTGTCTGATTACTAAAAGTCAGCAGCTGCAGTATTTGTAGCTGCTGACTTTTAATTTTTTTTTTTTCAAGCAGAACTCCACTTTAAGATGTAATTATAACAGAGGACTTGCTAAGGCGATATGCTTAGTAATGCAGTGACCTTAGAGGTTAATGCACAAGGCTTTGCAAGTCCCTAAATTAGCCTATATAGACCAAAGGGGGGACTTTACCAAAGGGTAGCTTTACTCTACCACATGACAATATGACTATGCTCTGGCACATTATACAGTTTACATGAACTTTATATATTTGAACAGACTGAGACAACTTTGTTTCCATTATGCACTGAAAGAAAGTCATATAGTTCTGATACTCTTTTTTTTCATTACTATAAATGACCCCGGCTGTACTATTTATAATTAAAAATTTAAATGTATCTGTAAATTAAAATATTGCCAAAAAAGCCCTGCATATGTTGCTCAGTTAGTAATAATTGATCTGTAATTGCAATTACTGTGTATGAGTATACTCACTGAAGTACAGTGGATATAAAAAGTCTACACACCTCTGTTAAAATGTCAGGTTTCTGTGATGTAAAAAAAGAGACAAAGATAAGTCAATTCAGAACTTTTTACACCTTTAGCCCTGGTTCGCATTGGTACAATTTGACATGTCAAATACAGTAGTTTGCCTGGTTCACTTATTTTTGCTAGTGCTAGCATCAAACAATACTGTTTTGTTAATCCAGTATCTTTCATACCATGCATGCTGTAAATCAGTTTCATTTATGCCAAGGCAGACTATGCAAAGATTTTAAAAATGAAAGAAATGATAGACACCAGCAGAATACAATGTATATCATTTTCATACTTTCTAATTTATGGCAGTCAAGCTGGGCTGTTCTATTCACATTGCCTGTTTCATTTTTTATCTTCCAGCGCTGTCACGCTTTGAATGACAATTGCGCGGTCATGCTACACTGTAACCATGTGAAATTTTTATCATTTTCTTCACATAAATAGAGCTTTCTTTTGGTGGTATTTAATCACTTCTGTTTTTTTTTCCCTAAAGAAAAAAAAGACAGAAAATTAAAAAAAAAAGTTTTTCTTAGTTTCTGTCAGTAAATTTTGTAAATAAGTAATTTTTCTCCTTCACTGATGGGCATTAATGAGGTGGCACTGATGGGTACTGATAGGCTGCACTGATAGGCATTGATAAGGTGGCACTTATGGGCACTGATTAGGAGGCACAAATATGCCACACTTATGGGCACTGATAGGTGGCACTGATATGTGGCACTGATGATCACTGATAGGCGGCACTGATGGGCACTGATAGGTGGAACTTGTGGGCACAGATAGGCAGCACTGGTGGACACAGATAGACGGCATAGATAGGCAGCACTGATGGGCACTGATGGGCATTGATGGGCAGCAGTGATAGCCAGCACTGACTGACATCACTAATGGCCACTGATTGCTGGCAATTGTGGGCACTGATTGCTGACACTTGTGGGCACTGGTTGGCACTGATTGCTGGCAGTGGTGGGCATTCATTGCTGGCAGTGGTGGCACTTAATTGTAATCAGGGCACTGCTGATTAGTGCCCTGATTACATACCTAGATGTCCTGTGTGAGGACGCTGATTGGCTCTCCTCTCCTCACACTCTGTCAGTGTGAGGCGAGAAGTGGTGGTGATATTGAGTTAAAGTGTTACTAAACCTAGAACCTGCATTCACTATATCTGGTCTCCCAGAGTACACAGAACACGGAGATGCAATAGCTTTAGTAAATATAAACTGCTAAATACTTTTTCTTATCAGCGATATATGGGAGTCTTGAGACTTGTATCAGTGTCTGCTTAAGCTTGTAGGAGGTGTTTTCATTCTCCCCTGATCCTGTCTGGACAGTGCTGATTGGCCCTGTGCTGATCACATGCACTCTCCCAAGAAAAAAAAAAAAACTCTCTAGCAATACACATCAAACTGAGCCTGTGCAGCCTGACTCCTAATGTTCTGTTCTGTTGAGAGATGGGTTGGAGTCAAGTAAAGAAGAGGAGGATCAGAGAAGATAGGGTCACACAGCCTTTATACACAATGCAGAGGATTAACCCCTTAGGTTCCACAGTATAACAAGCATGCTTTACGGCATATACAGACTGGTTTTACTGTTATGGGTTTAGTAACAATTTAAATATGTATCTGTGAAAAATGAGGGGGGGTTTTATTCAGCCAGACTACAGAAAAAGGATAAGTATACATTGTTTAAAAGTATGCTTAACTAGGCAGTGTGGAATAGGGAATGTACTGCATGGTATATGGTTAGCAAAGTTGGGAGCCTGATCCCCAGTCAGGCTACCAGAAAAAAATTAGGGCATTTGGACTATTGCGGTACAGTAAAAATTATTAACAATATAAATAGTATAACAATAATGTAAAAATTGTACAGTTGATTTTATTGATGCAAAAAACAAATCATCAGTAATGCAATAAAACATGGTAGCAATACAGGTATATCACCAGTGGAGTCATTAACCCCGAAGGGGTTACTAGACGGAATACAATAGGACAATTGATCTCAGATATCATGTTCCTCGACTAGTTTCGCGGACATTGGCCGCTTCGTCAGGAGGCAATCTGTAGATTGTTTATTCTGCCTAAACAGTCTAAACCTAACAATTAAAAGAAATATAATGAGGTTTGCCAAAAGACATAAACAATAAAACTTTATATTACAGCATCATGATTAAGCAAAGTGTTAATGAAATTAAAAAGGGGAAGGGAGCGAAGCTGCTTACCCATGTCCCAGCAGACCCCAGGCGCAGGGCTCCGCCACCAAAAAGTGATCTCCCGCTCCGACCCGGGGGAGCTGCAAAGATGATGGAAGGTAATAGGGCTAAATAATATAAAAGAGTTGGGTATACTGGGGTTGCCACACTAGAGACAAGTGAACCAGTGAGTCATTGGATAGTAGGGAGATACTAAAATGGTGAAGGGTATAAAATAGTGATGGAAGTATATGCACAATAGGCAAAGGGTGAAGGTAAAAAATGGTGAATATAATGAAAAGAATAAAAAATGTGAAAAAGATAAAAAAAAATGTATATGTATATGTGTAGTGTAAAAGGTAAGTGGGTGACAAGTTGAGGTGATGGAGGATGGATGGGGGGGGTGGGAGAGATGGGGCATGGCAAGGGTAGATGGGGAGGGAGGGGAATGGATGGGAGAAACGGGGGGAGGGGAGGAAAAAGGGGGGAGAGAGGGGGAAAGGAATAACGAGATGAAATGTGGAAATGTGAAGTGAGTAGAAGGCACAGTGATACCTGGTGCTAGTATAGGAGTTGGAAGGTTCCCGGGGAAGGCACCCCTCAAAGGGCCGGTGCCATGATAAGGCTAGTAGGATAGTACTAGGGACTACGGGCAACGGGCGAAGGCATGATAGGGCATGTCCACCCATGCCTGGAGCACCTAAGAGGGAAAAAAACGATATCAGGTAAAAAAAAAAAAAAAAACAATGCTAGTGCCTTGAGATAAGGGACTGCAAAAATGGTAAAGGTAAAGCTGATAATCCCCAGTAACTTACAAAGAGGTGGCTGAAGCACACAATCCCAGGGACCGAAAATCCAGACCATTAACGAACTGGCAAAGCCTGGTAATTGTAGCTCCCGACCGTGCGACGCTGACCCACACACTGGCCGGACGCCGGCACATGACGTCACAGTGTCAGAGGTCCAAGGCCAAGGGGACAGAAGTCCCCGCCAGGACCAATGCAAGAGAAGGAGGCGGCCCCGTGTCCTATACGACTCCTCTGCCAGGGATCTCACTTGGCCGCTGCGGAAGAGCTCAGGTGGGGAGCCCCTCGCTGGCGCCTGTCAATACGGACAAAAAAGAAAGGGGAAGCAGAAGGTCCCAGTACCAAGACAAATAAAAATGGGCTAATAAGCGAAGAAAATAAATAACATTGTTGGATGATAGAAAATAAAAATACCATACAAAGAGTTATAAGGGGTAATTTAGGGATTAATTAAATACCCTAAGAAGCCGATGCAGTCACCAACATGACATAGACCCATGGAAAAACTTAAATACATATAACAGTGCATATAAGTAAAAGGGCCGAGGCCAATAAACATATGATTGGGTACAACATGTGAAAAATTGGGCGGGTAGCCTAAATAATGGTGAAAGATAATGTCTGGCCAAACCAATGGGCGTCTGTCATGAAGGGTTGCATCGGGGCTAAATGTTTAGAAAATAATATACTGAGGGTAATAATATGTACTATAAGAGCCCCCCCCCAACGCAAGGACATGTTATGTCAGTGGGGGTTAATTAAGAACTGAGGGGTGGGATAATTGGGGGCGATAAGGTGGAGGGCAGCAAAACAGCCATGTCCACTCAAACAGCTCACCAATAGATCCCACTCGACATATATCACCAGTGGAGTCATTAACCCTGTATTGCTACCATGTTTTATTATATTACTGATGATTTGTTTTTTGCATCAATAAAATCAACTGTACAATTTTTACATTATTGTTATACTATTTATATTGTTAATAATTTTTACTGTACCGCAATAGTCCAAATGCTCTAATTTTTTTCTGGTAGCCTGACTGGGGATCAGATAATATGTGAATAGAGCAGCGCTAGCGACAATAAACCAAAATAATAAATATGTTACCGCTGCTGTAAGAAAGTACTATTACTTAAAAAAATTATAAAACAAACACATACAGCGCTGGTAAAAATGTGCTATACCATAAATATCCTAAATATAAAGTGCTCTATGCAATACTGATAAGCTTAAATCCATAAATGACATTAGTAGTAGCTGTTAATATACACTGAGTGCAATATACAAATCAACTATTAGTTCTCCATAAACTGCATACATAAAGTGCAAATTCCAATGAATCCGCAATCAGTATTATCCAATTGCTAGTGAAATAGTAAATATATATTAAGTGCTAATATAGTGCTGATAAATCGTCCTAAATAAATACCAGCTGGGCTACTAGACAGTCTCACTAGAAGCAGACAGCATTTCTTCAGCATGCGCTGTCAATCCATCCCCATAGATGTTATCAGTGATGTCTCTAATATAGGAGTCGGTATAAAAGTTCTTGCAGATAGGTCATGCACTTATGGATGTTGACCCCAAAAGAAAAGGAAAGGCAATATGGTGAAATATTGTAAAACTGGGAAACCACTTGCGCATCACAGCGCTACTCATAGACTCCCTGGTTGTAATCAGGCATATCAGAATACTTCCGCGATCGCCGCTTGCAGCGTGCGTTCCACGGAAACGAGTCACTGGTTAGACGTGAGCCGGATGTTTCCTCGACGTGTTTCGCCCCTCCCTCAGGGCGTCATCAAAGACTTAACATCCAACCCACGGATGTTGATATTTATAAGGTGTAGCTCCCAATCAGGAAATGTGAGAGTGACAGCCAATCAAGGCTAGTGGAGAACGAACACCACCATATAACCTGATTCATCATATCCTGTTGCAACACCAAAACTTTATTAGAAATATATGTAAACAACATACAATTAATATATATGAAAAATTCTTTAAAATACGTAGAAACCTACGTCTTACATAGGTATAAAATATATCACATCATTGGTATAATATACTCATTAGATGGGAAGGAACAGAACCCACCGGAGGAATGGAGACCATGGTATCCAACAACATCCCAATGGCCGGGAAATGGAGAAAGAAAAGAAGAACAAGAGGTTGCAGAGGAGGCAAAAGGAAAACGGAAAAGAGAAACCTAATGGAGGGAATTTTTAACCTTAGTGATGCGGTTTTCTCGCAGGAAGAATGAAAAGTTTTAGATTTAGGCCTAAAATTTGCTTTGGATAGGAATTTTAATAAATTTGATGCTTTTATTGATTTTCAGAAGTTTATTAGGAAAATTAACATAAAAACATTTTTTTGCAACAACAACACTCCAACCAGTCTCCAGGCAGAAGAGTATTTACATACCTCTCTCAGAAGCAACTCTGTCTTCAACCCCCAAATCTCCAACAACCATTTTGTGGGTGTCTTCAAATCTTTGGTTGAACGAGACTTGGATAGGCTCGTACTACAACCAAAAAGACACAAGAGGGATAAGGGTGGGGGAGTAGTGATACTCAATAAGACAGATTATTTGGAAGAACTGAATAAGCTGGTTGGTGATCAGGAAACATATGAAAAGCTAAAAAGTAATCCCACGATTATATAGCCCAGTTAAAAGATTTGATCAGAATGGCCAAAGAAGAAGAATTCTAAAGAAGAAGGAGGCAAGATATCTGATCCTGGATGCTCCACGGACACCGGTGATCTATCAGCTACCGAAGATACCCAAAAATGCAACAAAACCGCCGGGCCGACCCATAGTCAGTGGAATCGGTTCATTGTTTTCTAGGCTTGGGGAATATTTGGACTATTTTTTGCAGCCACTCACCAAGAAGTACCCCTCTTACCTCAAGGATAGCAAGGAACTTATGGAATTGATCAGCCCAATGATAGTATCTGGGGAACGTCTGTTGGCGAGTATTGACGTTAACTCGCTATATACAAACATCCAGCAGAAACATGCCCTTCAAGCTGTTGAATGGGCTCTGGGAAGTACCAATATTAAATCTAAACAGAAAGAATTTCTTATAAAAGCACTTGATATGGCGATGAGCCATAATATTTTTTGGCATGAAAAAGATTATTATAGACAAACTAAAGGTGTGGCAATGGAGGCTAAGTATTCCCACCTCAGTAGCCAACATTTTCATGAGTTTTTGGGAAAGTCAGGCCATATACCAAACCAACATACCGGAGCTTAGACTCTACAAAAGGTATATTGACGACATTTTTATAATTTGGGCAGGATCACCAGATTCTTTTTTTTTTTTTTTTTTTTTATATTTTTATTGAATTTTCACAGATATACAAAGCTCAGTACAATGTGTATTGATACAGAAAAGTGTTATCCATAGTAGACATTTATCTCAAAAAATGAGCAACACGGTATCGTTGAGAAATTATTAATGAACAGAACTGAAGAATGTTTTTAATACCACATTTTGGTTATTAGCATTTCTTTTCATTTGATTTGAGAAGTTTCGGAATACGGTGAAAACACTTATAGTTGTTAGCCAGGATTGTCATGTAAACCGTGCAGAATAAGATAACATTGATCTTGTGACTAACCATGTGAGGTTGTACTTCACTTATCACATAGAAAAGTAAAGTAATAAGGGGTAGGTGCAATATTCATTGTTAATGCCGACCATAGTAGTTCAACCCTCTCCCCTGGGCACCCCTACTGGGTACTATCTGTGCCCAGTGAGAGTGTATACATTAGTGTGATTGTATGGCATGTCGGCTCTAGATGTAGGATATGGTGGGGTACCTCTCTCGCCAAGAACTTGCAAGCTTTATGTGTTTGGGATCTGTACTTTGCCGGGAAGTTGCGATTGGGAGAGAGGGGAATGAGGGGAAGACGGAGGTTTAGGATGGGGCATATATTCATACAGTTATATGATCATTCAATTGCGAGCCTACATTACCCTCAGAGTCCAAGATGGAAGGATTGTCCTGTGTTTGCTTCAGTTGTGATTCCTTAAAATGATTCCAACAGGCCCAAGTTTCTCTAAATTTAGATGTTGTGTCAGAAGTTTGATGTATGAGATTTTCTATCTCGGCCACTCTGTCCACTCTCCGAATCCATTCTGTGATTGAGGGAGGGGACGTGCTTCTCCAATGAACGGGGATGCACAAGTTTGCTGCATTTATGAGATGAAGAACTAACGACTTCTTGTATAAGTGTTGAGGAATGGATGTGTGATGAAGTAGAAATTGTGCCGGGGTAAAGTCTGGGGTATATGTTGTAATTTGAGTGATTAAGCGATGTATATCAGCCCAATAGGGTTGAATGAGGGGACATTCCCACCAAATGTGGAGGAGTGTGCCTCTAGCTGCGTTACATCTCCAGCATTTAGGGGATATGTTTGGTATAAATTTGTTAATTTTGTCGGGAGTCCTATACCATTTTGTGTATATTTTGAATTTGCACTCCTGTATCGCTACATTGATTGAATCTTTATGGATGTGATTGTGTACATTTCTCCACTCGTCCGGAGTAAAGACTTGGTTCAATTCCGTTTCCCATTGTTTTAGTAATTTATCCCCTTTAATGTCATATGATGAGTAAAAGAGTGCATGAATGGTTGAGATGAGGTGTCTTTGGGGTTCATGACTGTTGCATAGGAGTTCGAAGGGTGAGAGTTCCCTGTGTAAATTTGCGGTGGGTTGGAGGCCATGGATAAAGTGACGGATCTGAAGGTATTTGTAGAAAGGAATGTTATATTCTGGGAATTTGTTATTCATAGCCTGGTGTGTCAGGAGGGATCCTTGTAGGAACATGTGTTGTGCTGTGAGACGGGGTCTTTGTGGGTCATTTGTCGGGTGGAGTAGTGACACTCCCGGCTTAAAGTCCGGGTTATCTTCTATAGGGGTCATTGGTCCTGGTGTGGGTTGTAGCTTCAGTATTTTGCACGCCGCTTTAAAATTTAAGAGCGTGGAGTTAATCAGGGGATTTAATGTGGCTGTTTTCGGGATATGTTTTGGGTTAATCCAAGGAAGAAGTTTCAACGGGATCTCGGTATAAGCATTTTCAATATGTACCCACTCTTTTTCTTTGCTGTGTACGTGCCAGTCAACAATTCTGGCTAGGTGGCAAACCCGGTAATATGTTTGTAAGTCCGGAACCTGTAATCCTCCTTGTATTTTGGGGATCGTCATTCTGTGCCAGTTCAATCTGGTCTGTTTGGAGAGCCAGATGAACTTCCTACAGATCTTTTTGTAAGTAGCGAAGAAAGAGAGTGGGAGCAGTATCGGGATGGTTTGGAGTAGGTATAGTAACCTAGGTAATACGTTCATTTTTAAAATAGCTATCCTCCTGAACCACGAAAATGGACCAGCTTGCCATTTCTGCAGGTCAGTCTGGATGGTTTGTAAAATGGGTAGGAAGTTTAGCCGGAATAAATCTGTTAATTTGGTTGGGATTTTGATGCCTAGGTACGTTATGGCCTGTGATTCCCAACCAAACGGGAAGTTTTGTTTGCATTGTGTAACTGTCTCATTAGGTAGCGATACATTAAGGGCTTTGGATTTAGAAAAATTTATTTGTAAGTTTGAAAATGTTTTGAAGAGTGCGAAGTCTCTAAGAAGGTTCGGGATGGTAGTGATCGGTTCCTTAAGAAAGAGTAAGACGTCGTCCGCGTATGCCGCTACTTTGTATTGTTTTTGGTTAATTGCAATGCGTTTGATATCTGGGTTCTCTCTAATTCTGCGCAGCATGGGTTCCATAGTCAGGATAAAGATCAGGGGGGATAGAGGGCATCCCTGTCTAGTTTCGTTGGACACGGAGAAGGCGTCCGACAAGCCACCATTTACTCTTACTTTGGCTGTGGGAGAGGAATAGAGAGTCAAAATCATTTTGATTAATCGTGTCGGAAGGCCTATTGAGCGCAGGGTTGCTTCCATAAAGTCCCAAGCCACCCTGTCGAACGCCTTCTACGCGTCCAACGACAGAAAGAAGCCCTGAGTAGCATTGGAGGTTAACCAATAGTGTATGTTTAAAGCTTTAGAAGTGTTGTCTTTAGCTTCTCTACCAGGGACAAAACCTACTTGGTCAGTGGCAATTAAATTAGGAATCAGGGGTAAAAGACGGTTGGCTATGGCTTTGGCATATAATTTTACGTCTACATTTAGTAGAGAGATGGGGCGGTAATTAGAGACCATCTTGTTATCTTTTCCTGGTTTGGGGATGAGAGTAATATGTGCTTCTAATATGTCCTTGGAAGCTGTACTAGTGGGCGTAAGGTTGTTAAACGCCTTGACAAGGTGAGGTGTTAGCAGTTCAGGGAAGGCTTTGTAGTAACTGACTGGTAGTCCATCCGGACCGGGGCTTTTGCACTGTTTCATATGTTTTAAAGCCAGTGTTATCTCTTCCGTTGTCAGGGGTGTATCTAGAGATGCCGCCTCTTCAGCCTTGAGGGGTGAGGGAGAGTATTGGGATAGGAAATTTTGAATTGCAGTATTCCTATCTGTTAGGGTAGGAGAAGTCTGGTGGGTATGAAGATTGTATAGGTCTGTGAAGTAGCGTACAAATTGTTTCGCTATGTCTTCTGACGCGACTATTGTTTTACCCGAGGGGTCTACAATTGAGTGAATAGTGTGGACAGCCTTTTTAGCCTGTAATGCTCTGGCTAGCATCTTTCCTGACTTGTTACCAAACTCATAGAAGCATTTTTTTGTCAGCATATATTTGCGTTTAACGTTTTTGTGTAATTCATCTAAGAGGTCATTTCTCAATTGCGTCAGTTCAGCCAAGGTGTCTGAGGCCAGAGATGCTTTGTGTTTCCGTTCCAGTTGTCATATGCAGTTAGTCAGTACCTCCAGTCTCGCTTTCCTTTGTCTGTTTCTATGGGCGGCCTGGGACAAGAACGTTCCTCTTATAACACATTTATGTGCAGCCCATACTACCTCTGGAGAGGATTCGCTCTGTCCGTTTTCAGTGAAATAGTTATTCAGTTGTTGGGAAATGGTGTGCACGATTTCAGTGTCTGTCAGTAGCGAGGTATCTAAACGCCAGATGGTTTTCTTATGTTGGGAATGTGTAGGGTCATGGTGATAGGGTTGTGGTCTGAGAGTATCATCGGGTCAATAGTGGACGTCTGAAGCATTGGCAGGTCATTTTGAGAGATAAAGAAGTAATCTATTCGTGAGTATTTGGAGTGCGGCTGGGAGAAAAAGGTAAAGTCTTTGCCATTTGGGTTAAGTGTGCGCCATGTGTCGTGTAATAATAAGTCTCTGAGTTGTGTTTTGATAGCGTGTAGTGCCCTATAAGTAGAGGATGAGGCCCCATTTGATGTATCGAGGGGAGGATTGAGAGGAATATTGAAATCACCGCCTACTATAAGAGTGCCTGCGCTAAAAGTCGTGAGAAGTTGCAGTGTGTTGCGAAAGAAGGTAACCTGATGTGTGTTTGGCGCGTATAAATTGGCGATGGTGAATGTTTGTTTGTGGATAGAGCCTTTGATGAAAAGGAATCTACCCTGAGGGTCTTGTTTTACATCAGTTACGACCATTGGGCAGTGCTTTGATACAAGGATGCATACACCTTTCGATTTGGCTTCAGTATTGGATGCATGGTATATAGTTGGAAAGTGTTTGTTCTGTAGATTGGGGATTGCATCTGATCTAAAGTGTGTCTCTTAGATAAGTGCAATGTGGGTTTTGGTTTTTTTAATGAAGCAAGCAAGAGAGAACGTTTTTCAGGTGTGTTTAGGCCGCGGATGTTCATGGAGCGTAGGTTAAGAGCTGAGTATGTTGAAGTCTTTGTATTAGATAAGTTAGTGGGATCCATGACCTCCGTCAGGGTCGGGGGAAGGTAACGTATCAGGTGAAGAAGTTCTGGGAAAGTGCGCTAAGTGTGTATGACGGTGGCTTATGGTAAGGTGTGTAGCGTTCACGTAGTAGACCGATGAGGTAGCCGTGATATTAATCAATCCTGCTGTCTCTTTACTAACGGAAAATCGGTAAGATAGAGCGCAATGAGAGTCCCCAATCCGAGAAGCCCGGGTTGTTACACTGCACTGCAGCTGTGTGGGGGTTGGTGAAGACTTGACACGAGTTAGTTTGTGGTGTGGAGAAGTAATGAAACCTGTGTGTCCTACTATCCTGCGACTATTGGTCTCTGATTAAAGTGGTGTGCGCAAGTTTATAATTTATAATTTCTCGGCGAGGAGGATAATGTAGTGAGTGTTGGGGTATGACATGGCAGGGCAGGTCGTGAGCCCATACGAATAGAGTATCGAAGTGAAGGCCACTTTACTGAAAATAAGCTTATATGTAAAGTGACCGAATATGCACGAACTGTATGCCTGTATGAGAGCGGCTTGAGGTCCAGCCACCAAGCCACACTCATAGAGAAGTATTCTCGGCTCTCCGAAAACCTCACCGCTTCCCCCTGAGGCGCAGTAGAGGATCCAGAGTGCAAAGCGAGAAAACAGTACGTTCTAGGTTGCATAGTTAGAAGTTAGAAGGAGATCTATCAGATTAAACATCAGATCATTACAGTCATGAAATTATCTGTTTAGTTATGCATGAACTTGAACCATGAAAACCATATATTTGCAAAATATGAACCAATGCGTATATATAACAACACTGAGTATCTGGACAAGCATAGCAGTTTTACAGATATGTATATAGAAAGGGTGAGTCATTGATGCTTAACCCAGCGAAACTATAACTGGGAAGCCAAGTATTGGCTGCAGGCTGCAGAAGGAAAATACCTGAGCGGGATGAAGAATCGGCTGTATTATACCTCCCGTAGTTATTCGTGGATTCTGAGACAGCCGGAGTCTATATGTTCCTGCAGGTATTGGTCTCGGGTTCTTTGTCAGTCTCGTCTGCGATTCCTTGTTCTGAAGAATGAGTGCGCTCTTCTCGTAGTCATTCCATTGCAAGAGACGTAGGCGAGCCTCCGGTCCTCGTAAGGATGAGTGTGCGATGTGTATATGCAAGGGTCCACGGAAGATTCTCCGGGGATCGCTTAACCCGGGGGAGGCCGATCGAGATGTGTTACCGCTTGGCATCCTGTCCCGACAAGTATCCGACTACAACCGTGAGTTCCGTACTATCGGAGCGATCCCTGAAGGCGTCTTCTGTTGGGCTGGAGGGCGCTATTTGATGACGTTGGAGTACATTCTTTACTTGCTGTTTCCGGCGCACCGATAGTATCAGAATGTGGAATGCCGGGAGCAGGCTGTGTTGTTGTGGAGATCAATTACTTGCATCCAGGGAGCTGTCGCCTTGCATTCTGGGGATTGTAGTATACTCGGCAATCTTCTGGAATCCATGTATAGGAAGGTGATAACTGTCTGCAAGCATCCTGTAGATGTAATTTACAACAGCTATTTCACAGTCTGTGTTTGCCGCTCGGAGGTGGTCAGGCGAAATCTTCAGCGTGTATAAACAGTTGAAACAGAAACATAACTGAAATAAAAGCAACTTTATCCGGGCCAGTAGTTTTGAAAGTCTGACCTGGCAAAAACAGAGATACCGTATCCCAAAAATCACTAACGCGTGCGGTTAGTGTTAGCGTTCCCGCCTGGCCCTCCTTTCTCCTTGAGTTGGGAGAGTGCGGACTGTGGTTGCGGCGGTTAGTGCGGTTTGCGCCATGAGGCGGTGTGATGGACGGGGATCTTCTCCTCCTTTGGCTTGTATGAGAAGCCTCCATGGGTTCTTCAGGTGGGTGTTCTCTGCGCACTGCGGAGCGGCGGAATTCCGCATACCAGTTGGGTACTTCTATCTTCGGGATGTGCAGGGTATCACAGAAGAGAGGTAGATCTTCAGGTACTCTGAGAAAAGCCGTGCGGCCTTGTGAGGTAGCGGCTAAACAAAAAGGGAATTTCCATTTGTAGGTAATACTTTTAGCGCACAGAGTGTCCAGCAGGGGTTTCAGGTCCCTACGGTGTTGAAGGGTTATGCCTGATAGGTCTTGATAGATTTGGACAGTTTTTCCTTCATGCACTATTTGTGGGACAGCTCTGGCTTGTTTGAGTATTTCTTCCTTGATCCGAAAATCTGTGAGACAGCAGATGATATCCCTCGGTGGATCTGTGTCTTTGCCTTTAGGTCGCAGTGCCCTATGGATCCTTTCTAGTTTAATAGGTGTCTGGAGTGGTCTGTGGAGAAGACCATTAAACAGGCTTATGGCAGAATGCTCAACCTGTTCGCCTTCTATTGATTCGGGCAGTCCTCTGATCCGCAGATTGTGGCGTCTGCCACGGTTGTCGAGGTCCTCGAGGTGTCTTTGCATGTCTCTCATCTGGAGCGTGTGAGTGTCGACATGCATAGTCGTTTTGCGCAGTTGTAGGTCCTGACGATCTGCCATTTTTTCAGCCCCCTGCACTCTGTCAGATAGGGGGCGGATGTCGATACGGAGCTCTGAGATCGCTGCTGACAGGGTATCTTTGATATAATAAAAAATACCGCGCTGGATCAATAAGATAAAGCAGCAGTAAACAGTGTGACAACACAATATATCAATAATAAAAATAAACTGCGCTAAGTGTCCTTTAGTAGAAAATGACATAAATATGGGGTATAAATGGTATAGTCCAGATATCACTTAAAGTGAGAGAAAACTCCCCAGATCCTCCAAGTGGTACAACATGTATGGGAATGACTAACAATCCAAAAGATCACGACCATAAAATGCCCTTACCAGAGCGCAAAGTATATTAAGCAGATGGCTTAAACCCAGCCAGGGCCTTTAGGGGCAAGGACCGATCAGATCTGTCAGAATTCAGGCGTGGTTTCCTCAGTTCATCACCGAAAGAGAAAAATAAAAATGCTTGCCATAGTATAATATTGTTTGCAATCAAGTTAAGCATGCACCTGATACCAAACACCCTATTGTGCATATAGGATAAAGGTGATATCCCACCACCGCAGCTGTAGATTGTGCTTACCAACTCTCAGGCTTTGTTATTTATTGAGCTCTATATCACTAGGAGATTGGTAGCTGTGTGATGAAATCCTCATGTTGTGGAGAAGAGGTAAAAAGGGGTATGCTGTAGTTGAGCTATGCTGACAACTGGGCCTTTTCTGAAAGTTTTAGCTATACTGAAATCAATTTTCTAGATCTCACAGTTTTCAGAGAAGGCGACAAATTATGCACGCGCACTTTTTTTAGGATGTTGACAGAAATGGGTACATTCCGTTAACCAGCTGTCATCATCCGAGGTAGTTGAGGGGTATTCCAAAAAGCCAAATGCTCAGAGTTAGAAGGAACTGCAGTAAAGAAGATGACTATAATTCCCAAGCTAATATTATCCTTGAACGCTTCCGAGCTAAGGGATAGAAATCTTAAGATTTGGAACGTACTAAACAGACAGTTGGTGAAATGGATAGGAGGGATTTATTTAAACCCAAAGTTGCAAAAGAAAATGATTATGGTTTAGCCTTTATGACAGGTTTTAATAGACAATATCGTCAATTTGAAAAAATTATTAGAAAGCATTGACCTCTGTTGCTGGAAGATACGGATCTAAAAAAGATTTTGCCTACTCGGCCTAAATTCATTTACACTAAGCCACCCACACTTAGATTACAACTGGCACACAATGTGGTGAATCCACCCAGGAAGGTGTGTACTTTTTTGGATAGGACTGGGTTTTATAGCTGTGGAAGATGTATGATATGCAGGACTTCAAAATTTCATAAGAAAAAGACCACTCACTTTAGGTCATTATCTGAAGGAGGGAGGTTTGAAATTAAGAAATTTATCACATGTAGCACTACACATGTCACCTACCTGCTGTCCTGTCCATGTAACCTGCAATATGTGGGAAGGACCACTAGGCAGTTGGGGGTCAGACTTAGGGAACATGTGAATAGAATCAAGAAAGGTTAAAAACATCATGGCCTTTCAAATCATTTTAGGCTATTCCACAACAGGGATCCCAGCATACTGACCTTTTGTGGAACTGACAGAGTTGAGGACCATTGGCGAGGCTCTGATCTCAAGAGAGCCATCTCGCAAAATGAGACCCAATGGATTCATAGGCTTCGTACTTTGCACCCTTATGGGCTCAATGTTGAGCTGGATCTAAATTGTTTCCTATCCAATTGGTAGTTTATCCAGATCAAAATTGATGGCATTTTCCATTTGTTGTATTTCAGATATCTGTCTTTACACTGCAGATTGGAGGATATTCTAGATTGGGGGTAGGAGGAAATGGTTTTATTTATCCACTCCTATATGTGGTTGCGTCTTCATGCATAGTAGTATAAAAATAATACAGTATTTTTCAAAAACTTTCTAAAATTCATATTTTATTTTTATTTTTATTTTTTATTTTTTATTTTATATTTTTTTAATTTTTTTAATTTTAATTTTTATTTTTATTTTTTTCTTATTTTTTCATTTTTTTTTATATTTTATTATATTTTTTTATTATTTATTTTTTATTTATTTTTCTACTTTTTAATAAAATTTTCTTTTCCATATATTTTCCATTATGAATATCATGTATACTTTTGTAATAATTTTTGATATTATTCCTATCCAAATAATATGCTTTTTATCTAATGAGTATATTATACCAATGATGTGATATATTTTATACCTATGTAAGACGTAGGTTTCTACGTATTTTAAAGAATTTTTCATATATATTAATTGTATGTTGTTTACATATATTTCTAATAAAGTTTTGGTGTTGCAACAGGATATGATGAATCAGGTTATATGGTGGTATTCGTTCTCCACTAGCCTTGATTGGCTGTCACTCTCACATTTCCTGATTTGGAACTACACCTTATAATTATCAACATCCGTGGGTTGGATGTTAAGTCTTTGATGACGCCCTGGGGGAGGGGCAAAACGCGTTGACGAAACATCCGGCTCACGTCTAACCAGTGACTCATTTCCTGTTTCCGTGGAACGCACGCTGCAAGCAGCGATCACGGAAGTATTCTGATATGCCTGATTGCAACCAGGGAGTCTGTGAGTAGCGCTGTGCTGCGCAAGTGGTTTCCCAGTTTTACAATATTTCACTATATTGCCTTTCCTTTTCTTTTGGGGTCAACATCCACAAGTGCATGACTGGGGATTAGGCTCCCAACTTTGCTAATCTAATGACGCGTACACACGATCGGACTTTACGGCATACTTGGTCCGGCGTACCGGATTTCGTCGGACAGTTCGATCGTGTGTGGGCTCCAGCGGACTTTGTTTTCTCAAAAGTTTGACGGACTTAGATTTGAAACATGTTTCAAATCTTTCCGACGGACTCTGCTTTCTAGTCTACAAACCGTTCGTCTGTGTGCTAGTCCGACGGACCCAACTGACGCATGCTCTGAAGCAAGTACAAGACGGAAGCGCTCGGTCTGGTAAAAGTAGCCTTCGTATTGAAGCTAGCACATTCCTCTTCTGTGATCTTTTAATACAGTGCATTCTGTTTTTCTTTATAATGCGAGAAGAAGGAAGTTGTTTTGCTGCTTATATTCACACAGAGTTCTCACAAACTACTTTCTTCATGATTTATCCTCATGCCATGACTAATATGATATTTTTTAAAAGCCAGATCTCCAGAACTATAAAGTAGCAATTTTTTTGGACTCATCTTTATTTTTTACAGATTTCAACAATGTAGATTTTACAATGTGTGCTAAATTATACAAAATGTTTTTTTTTTTAATTTTTTTTGTTTTTGGATTTTGAGTTTCAAGTTACCACAATAATCTTAATAATTTTTATTGTTTTAATGAACCTTAATGAGGTTGGTGTCCCTTGTTAATTAGACATAGGGGGGTTATTTTAAAAAGGCAAAATCATTTTTCACTACAAGTGCAAATTGTACTTGGAAATGCCCTGCATTTGGAAGTGCATTCGCTGTGGATCCGAGGGGCACATGCAAGGAACCCCAAAAAACAAAAAAATTCTCTTGCACATGATTGTATGATAAAATCAGCAGAGCTCAGATTAACAGCGACTGCACGTCCAACAAGTGCACTTGCAGTGCAATTTATCAAGTGCACTTTGCAATAGCACTTTGCACTTGAATTGCAAAATGATTGAGCCTTTTGTAAATAACCCACATATAGTCTTTTTGACCTGTACCTGCCTACTCACAAACCAAATGTCCTTTTTGAATCAAAACACATAGTCAATAATGTAAGGTAACGAAAATATCCATTTATTTTGGTCAAAACAGAAATGAGGAAGGCAACACTGGAGACACTTTTGGAATGTGTGAAGCCTTTTGTCCCCCAGGACACACATTAAGTTAGAGGACAATAAAATTGGTATCTTGCGACTAGGGAGCACAGGGAGCACAGTCAGAAGTCAGACCAGACAGAAGCCAGGCAATCACTTTCGACTCTTCCGTGGAGCCTTCCCTGCACGCTGCCCTGCAGCCTTCTCTCCATGCTTCACTGCAGCCTTCCTTGGAGGCTGTGCCTCTGGTGGTGTACTTGGGGAAGGAGGAGGAGGAGGAGGAGTAGCAGGAGGAGTGGCTTCATCTGCTATATATGTTTTTGCAGTAAGCTCCCCTCTCAAGCCCTTCTGATGCGCTTGAAAAAACAGACCCTCACAGAAGAGGCGTTGCCCCTTTTCTAGTTCCAGCAATCTGGTGGCCATATAGGTTCCATACGCTTCTTCCGCATTGGGTGGTGTGCTGAGGATTTAGCTGGCTTCGCGAATGAGAGCTAGTGATTCATCCTCTGTTCGGGTTATCTTTCTGGGCCTTTTGGTGGTAATGCGGAGGGGAGGCACCTGACACTCCGTGAGGCTTCTACTGGGCCCAGCCATGGCCTCCTCCTCTCTCCCACTGGGCAAGGCCTCCCCCTCTATACCTCTGGGCACGGACTCCTCCTGGCTGAGCTCATCCTTGTAATTTTTGCTTACGCAATAACACACAATTTTCAGCTCATGACTTGCAAATTTAATTCTAAACAAATAGTAAAGGCTATCTTTTTGACCCCACCATTATTCTAGCTGCTCACCAATATTTGAAGTATATTTTTGGCCACTACTGTCTAGTGATATGTCTACATATTAATAATTGTGATGCAATTCAAATTCACTTCAAATTCACCAAAAAAGCACTTCAAATTCACCAAAAAAGTATACCTGGCTGAAGCTGGGCGCATCCACTTCATCAAGGATGAAAGGGCCCAGTTCTTCTTGGGACTCCTCAACTGGGGTGGAAGGAAGGGTGGAGGTGGAGGGAAGGCTGGAGGGAAGGCTGGAGGGAGGGCTGGAGGGAAGGGTAGAGGTGGAGGGAGGGCTGGAGGGAAGGGTGGAGTAAAGGCTGGATGGAAGGCTCAAAAGTGATTGCCTTGCTTCTGTCTGGTCATCCAGAAATCGCATTTTTTGGTAGTACCACAGCTTGGGGACATAAACCTGGTCTGCTGCTGCTCCAGATCTGCGCGACTCCTGGATCTTCTTGTGTTCCCGCCTGTACATGTTGCGCAAGATACCAATTTTATTGTCCACAAACTTAACGTCTGCCTGGGGGACTCGAGTCTTCACAAATTCCAAAAGTGTGCCCAGTGTTGCCTTCCTTACATCTCTATTAAAATACAATGGGTGCTTGACCTTCCACAGGTTTCTGTTTTCTTGATACAAATCAAGAAAACGTGTCTAAAATTCTTCCTCCTTAAAAGGATTCATTTTTGCTGAAAGACAAGACACAAGATAAAAACTGTTATGTCAGTCCAAACTCCCAGTATTATATTTGGCTCATTCTAGGGTACACACACACACACACCAAACACATTCACCAAACACACACCCACGTTTAATCTTACCTTCATTTCTGACGCTCGCTACTTCCGCTCGGACATACGTAAGCCAGCGTAATAGCTTTATGTACACTGCGCATGTGTCATGCTACGCCTGCGTCGCCTGCCCCTGACGTTCTTTAGTACGATTTGTGCCCACCCCTTCACTCTTCGTTGCACAGTGGCAGGATATAGAGAAAGATGGCGGAGAGAATATATCTGCAAGTAGCACGGAGGAAAGCCCGGAGCCACAACCATCCAGATCCAAGAGGAGATATAAGGCCACCAACATGGCCTTTGAAGAGATGGTGGAGATGATGTCCATATTGAGAAGGGAGGACTACGATGGCAAAAAAGGTCCGTACACCCGACCCAATATGCGGAAGGACAAAATAATGTCCTCAGTTGTCACCGCTCTTGAACAAAAATTTGGCACTAAACGGGCTAAAGAACAATTGAGGAAGCGGTGGTCTGACCTCAAAAGTAGGGAGCCTGAACAATATTGGCGAATAAAGAAGCTGCTTAACCACTTCAGCCCCGGAAGGATTTACCCCCTTCCTGACCAGAGCATTTTTTCCAATTTGGCACTGCGTCGCTTTAACTGCTAATTGCGCGGTCATGCAATGCTATACCCAAACGAAATTTGCGTCCTTTTCTTCCCACAAATAGAGCTTTCTTTTGATGGTATTTGATCACCTCTGCCGTTTTTATTTTTTGCGCTATACACGGAAAAAGACCGAAAATTTTGAAAAAAATGATATTTTCTACTTTTTGTTCTAAAAAAAATCCAATAAACTCAATTTTAGTCATACATTTAGGCCAAAATGTATTTGGCCACATGTCTTTGGTAAAAAAAATGTCAATAAGTGTATATTTATTGGTTTGCGCAAAAGTTATAGCGCCTACAAACTAGGGTACATTTTCTGGAATTTACACAGCCTTTAATTTATGACTGCCTATGTCGTTTCTTGAGGTGCTAAAATGGCAGGGCAGTGCAAAACCCCCACAAATGACCCCATTTTGGAAAGTAGACACCCCAAGGAAATTGCTGAGAGGCATGTTGAGCCCATTAAATATTCATTTTTTTTGTCCCAAGTGATTGAATAATGACAAAAAAAAAAAAAATTACAAAAAGTTGTCACTAAATGATATATTGCTCACACAGGCCATGGGCATATGTGGAATTGCACCCCAAAATACATTTAGCTGCTTCTCCTGAGTAGTGGGACTTTTTGGGAGCCTAGCCGCATACGGGGCCCCTAAAACCAATCACTGCCTTCAGGATTTCTAAGGGCGTACATTTTTGATTTTACTCCTCACTACCTATCACAGTTTTGAAGGCCATAAAATGCCCAGATGGCACAAACCCCCCCAAATGACCCCATTTTGGAAAGTAGACACCCAAAGCTATTTGCTGAGAGGCATGTTGAGTCCATGGAATATTTTATATTTTGACACAAGTTGCGGGAAAGTGACAATTTATTTATTTATTTATTTTTTTTTTGCACAAAGTTGTCACTAAATGATATATTGCTCACACAGGTTATGGGCATATGTGGAATTGCACCCCAAAATACATTCTGCTGCTTCTCTTGAGTACGGGGATACCACATGTGTGGGACTTTTTAGGAGCCTAGCCGCGTACGGGACCCCGAAAACCAATCACCGCCTTCAGGATTTCTAAGGGTGTACATTTTTGATTTCACTCTTCACTGCCTATCACAGTTTCGGAGGTCATGGAATGCCCAGGTGGCACAAACCCCCCCCAAATGACCCCATTTTGGAAAGTAGACACCCCAAGCTATTTGCTGAGAGGCATGGTGAGTATTTTGCAGCTCTCATTTGTTTTTGAAAATGAAGAAAGACAAAAAAAAAATTTTTTTTTTCTTTTTTTAATTTTCAAAACTTTGTGACAAAAAGTGAGGTCTGCAAAATACTCACTATACCGCTCAGCAAATAGCTTTGGGTGTCTACTTTCCAAAATGGGGTCATTTGGGGAGGTTTTGTGCCACCTGGGCATTCCATGGCCTCCGAGACTGTGATAGGCAGTGAAGAGTGAAATCAAAAATTTACGCCCTTAGAAAGCCTGAAGGCGGTGCTTGGTTTTCGGGGTCCCATACGCGGCTAGGCTCCCAAAAAGTCTCACACATGTGGTATCCCCGTACTCAGGAGAAGCAACAGAATGTATTTTGGGGTGTAATTTCACATATTCCCATGGCATGTTTGAGCAATATATCATTTAGTGACAACTTTGTGCAAAAAAAAAATAAAAATTTTGTCTCTTTCCCGCAACTTGTGTCACAATATAAAATATTCCAAGGACTCGACATGCCTCTCAGCAAATAGCTTGGGGTGTCTACTTTCCAAAATGGGGTCATTTGGGGGGGTTTGAACTGTCCTGGCATTTTATGCACAACATTTAGAAGCTTATGTCACACATCACCCACTCTTCTAACCACTTGAAGACAAAGCCCTTTCTGACACTTTTTGATTACATGAAAAAATTATTTTTTTTTGCAAGAAAATTACTTTGAACCCCCACACATTATATATTTTTTTAAAGCAAATGCCCTACAGATTAAAATGGTGGGTGTTTCATTTTTTTTTTTTTCACACAGTATTTGCGCAGCGATTTTTCAAACGCATTTTTTGGGGAAAAAACACACTTTTTTACATTTTAATGCACTAAAACACACTATATTGCCCAAATGTTTGATGCAATAAAAAAGATGATCTTAGGCTGAGTACATGGATACCAAACATGACATGCTTTACAGTTGTGCACAAACGTGCAGTGGCAACAAAATAAATACATTTTTAAAAGCCTTTAAAAGCCTTTACAGGTTACCACTTTAGATGCACAGAGGAGGTCTACTGCTAAAATTACTGCCCTCGATCTGACCGTCGCGGTGATACCTCACATGCATGGCGCAATTGCTGTTTACATTTGACGCCAGACCGACGCTTGCGTTCGCCTTAGCGCGAGAGCAGGGGGGACAGGGGTGCTTTTTTTTTTTTTTTTTTTTTTTGACAGGTACTCTTTTTTGAAAAAATTGGGGTCTATTAGACCCTAGATTTCTCCTCTGCCCTCAAAGCATCTGACCACACCAAGATCGGTGTGATAAAATGCTTCCCCAATTTCCCAATGGCGCTATTTACATCCGGCGAAATCTAAGTCATAAAATGCTCATAGCTTCCGGTTTCTTAGGCCATAGAGATGTTTGGAGCCACTCTGGTCTCTGATCAGCACTATGGTCAGCTGGCTGAATCACCGGCTGCATTCTCAGGTTCCCTGTTGAGACAGGAGAGCCAGAGAAAAACACGGAAGACAGTGGGGGGGGGGCATTCTCTCCCACTGCTTGTAAAAGCAGTCTAGAGGCTAATTAGCCACTAGGATTGCTTTTACATGAAAGCCGACCGCTGGCTAAAAAGAATGATACCAAGATGATACCTAAACCTGCAAGCATCATTCTGGTATAACCACTCAAAGTCGTGAATGGTGTACCTGAAGACAAAAAAATGGTTAACAATAAAGCACAGTAAACAGTAAAGTATAAAAAATTGCATACCTGAAAAGCAAACATGATAAAACATAATAACAATAAAACATTGCAGAATAGAATACGGTAAAAAAGAGCAGAACAATAGAGAGAATAGAGAGAGAGAGAGAACAATAAAACGACAACTATTATTTTTTATTTTATATTTTTGTTTGTGTTTTTTTTTTTTTTTACACTTTTTTTGTAACTGTAACTTTTATAACTGTAACCGGTTCCAGGTTCGGGTCTCTCAAAATGTGATGGCATCTTGGGAGACCCTGTGAAAGTGTGTCCTAGTCTGTGCAATGCTGTACCCTATGCTAATACTCAACTAGTGAATGGTAGCGTTCAAAACATTCACCAATGCAAAGACCAGGATTGACAGGAGGGACAATAATAGCGGGTGTCACGCCTATATCCTCGTTTGCTGCAGACACAACATCTTTTTTGGGGGGGTTCGTTGGGTAGGGGTACTCGGGAGGACATAAAAATGCCTCTCATGCAGCCGACTGCATTTGGTTGGGGATGTGAATGGGGGAAGTACGGGCGCTGCAGAAGTGGTGGGTTCCCAATTAGGATTGGCGAATGCAGCAGGAAGGGCATTATGGGCACGACGGGCCTGTGTTTGTCTTTTTGGTGGCAGCGGGACACTATTTGTGCTTGTCACCTCACCAGCTTGAACTGCACTTATGGGACTCGCCACGTCACCAAGTGTTATTGCAGTGCTGGTTTGACTACGACCGGGGTGTACTAGGCCGCTGGCGCTTGCCAGTTCACCAAAACGCTACCAAAAAAACTGTTAACGATCGCAGGGATCAGGCCTGACTCTGCGAACGCTGCAGTTATGCGTTTAGTGTTTTGTAAGTGACAGTGATCGATCGATACTGCACTTGGGTGGGCTGGGCTGGGCTGGGCGGAGGGGCAAAACGCAGGTGCTAGCAGGTATCTGGGCTGATCCCACTAACACTGCGTTTTTGGGAACCCTAAACTGCTGGGGACGCCAGTATAGATCTGATCGGATCAGATCAGATATTGATCAGTTCAGATACTATACCACTAAGGGAGGTGTACGGTGCGTGCGCGGGTGTTAGCGCTACTGGCACTAACCTGACGCTGCCTGGGGCTGGTGCTTGCCAGTTCACCAAAACGCTACCAAAAAAACTGTTAGCGATCGCAGGGATCAGGCCTGACTCTGCGAATGCTGCAGTTATGCGTTTAGTGTTTTGTAAGTGACAGTGATCGATCGATACTGCACTTGGGTGGGCTGGGCTGGGCCGGGCGGAGGGGCAAAACGCTGGTGCTAGCAGGTATCTGGGCTGATCCCGCTAACACTGCGTTTTTGGGAACCCTAAAATGCTGGGGACGCTAGTATAGATCTGAACGGATCAGATATTGATCCGATCAGATACTATACCACTAAGGGAGGCGTATGCTGCGTGCGTGGGTGTTAGCGGTACTGGCGCTAATCTGACGCTGCCTGGGGCGACGCACATCACCGCCGGGCGATCAGGGGGCTAAACCTTTATTCGGTAATAAACGGCGGGTGCCCTGACACTATAAAAAATAAACGAACTAACCAGCGTCACCCGTAACGGTTATACAGTGATCAGTGGTGAAAGGGTTAACTAGGGTGCAATCAAGGGGTTAAAACATTTATTAGATAGTATATGGGGGTCCCTGACGCTATAAAACACTGACGGTGAACCTAAATATTTACGTCCCTAACTAGCGTCACCAGCGACACTAATACAGCGATCAGAAAAATGATCGCTTAGCGACACTGGTGACGGGGGGTGATCAAGGGGTTAAAACTTTATAAGGGGGGGTTAGGGGGTATCCTAGACCTAAAGGGGGCCTAACACTCACTGCCCTAACACTGTAACTGTCACAAACTGACACCAATACAGTAATCAGAAAAAAAAAAAAAAAACCTGCTTGGTGTCAGTTTGTGACAGGGGGGGGTGATTGGGGGGGGATCGGGGGGCGATCGGGGGGGGGATCGGGGTGTTTTATGTGCCTGGCATGTTCTACTGTGTGTGTGTGTGTTGGTGCACTCTGTTAGGTACCTGGTAGTGAGCCTGACTTGTAGGAGAAGACCTCTCATACAACGCTGGTTCAAGAGCCACTGGAATGGGGACAGTGGTCTCGAGAGCACAGTGGGGTAGGAGTGCCTGCTTGAGATGAAGGCTCTGATGCTGGAGCAGAGTAGAGATCCCTCCAGGGATGGCTAGGCTGCAGGTAAGGTGATGACTGGAAGCAGCAGGCTGCAGCACTGAAGATGCAGATGCAGAAGTCACTGGAGCTGGAGCTGAGGGTGCAACAGCACAGCAGACAAACGGCAGGCACAGGCAGGGTCAAACAGTCCGGGTCAGCAGGTAGCAAGGCGGTTAATACGGGAGGCAAAGGCAGAGTCGGTAGGCAGGCAGAGGTTGGCAACGGTATTGGCAGATGCAGAAGCAGAATCAGGCAGGCCGGGTCGGATTGGAGAAGGAGGAATGGTCAGACAAGCCAGGTCAATAGGTAATCAATCAATCAGGAACAGGTTAAGCAGATCCACAGAGCTGAGACGAAACAGCAGCGCATTCCTGCAATAGGAGAACTTTTATGCACCTCTTGGCGCCAAAAAGGCGCTAATGCGAACGCGCGCGCGCCCGTACGCGTGCACGCACCTGCGCGCGTACACACGCGCCGCGCACCCGCGCGCGCCCGAGCGCCGCGTCGACGCATACTGACAGCTGGAGATTGCTGAATTGCCCGAGCAGGAGCGCATCGGCGCATTGGCGTACGCACATGCGCCGGTCTGGTGCTGACAGGTCCCTGACACACTCACATTACAGTCTTCTCTTCTCGGCCCGGAACGGAAAATACAGAGCCGAGGAGAGATGACATCATTTCCTCTGCCTCTGTGTACAATACAGAGGCAGGGAAATGATTATATTGGCTGGGAGCGATCGCGAGGGGGGGGCCACGAATGGATGGCCTCCCCCTCACCACCGATCGCCGGGGGAGATTTGCCGACCGCCGCAGGCACCGGGGGGGGTCCGATCGGACCCCCCACCCGCGGGCAGGCAAGGACGTACCTGTAAGTCCTTTTGCCTGCCCGTGCCGCTCTGTCGACGTACATCGTCGTGCGGCGGTCGGCAACTGGTTAAAAAAAGTAAGTACTTGTTGTGTGTTCCGAATGAGATACTTAACTTGCATGCTGATCCATATGCTTTTCGTTTATACAGCATCGTTCGTAAAGACTGTTCTTTTGAAAAAACATATGATACTAAGAAAATGACGTTTTTTTTCGGCAAATACGATGGTACAGGGTTTTGACATACATTTAGGTCTTGATAATTGGTCGTATTCCAAAAATGTGGTGATGTTGTGTAGATGTGTTTGAAAATATAATGCTTCTTCAATAATGATTCAGTGTAATGTAAGGACAGGACACAGCAGTTGTTTCCACATATGGACTCACGAGCACTAGTGTACTATGTGACACCCTAGAAAATTTTGGGGGGGTTAATGCACATAGGGGCTTCAGGGGGAGATCTCTGCATCTGTGAAACTTGCATGAAAATGTGTATTGTTTGGCATTTTTGGGCATAGTGAATTCTAATCCTGTCTTCAAAATTTTTGGTGCCAACAAACGTTTCATATTCCTTTTTCAAGACTGAAATATCACTGTGTTTTAACTATACCTTTTGTTTAATTATCATAGGGGAGAAAAGACAACAGTCCAAGGATCCCAGGACCCCTCAAGTCACCAGCCTGAAGCTGACATTACCCCAAGACCCAGCCCAAGACCACGCCCACCCGACGAGCTGGAGGAAGGAGAGGTGGAGGAAGTGTGCGATATTTCCACCCCACCAAGTGAGTGACTGACACCCCAGCTTAAGTTCATCTATTTAGGCGTGCATATTTTACAATAATTTTTTTTCCACAAATTTTAGGTGATGTTCTGGTTGTGGAAGGCCAAGCGGCGGAGCCATTTAGCACAGACAGTGCACAAAGACTCATTAGCCAGATAATGGTGTGGAATGGCCAAATTGATAGAATGCGTGACCAAATTGACAGCATGAGAAATCGGCTGGACAGCATGCAACAGGAAATGAAGAACATGATTGATGTTTTGGGCAGAATCTAATAACTTTTTGCCTAAAAACATTAATCATGTTCTTCATTTCATTGTCAAGTTTTATTCTTCTAAAATGTTTTAACTTGCTAAATACTATAATGTAAAAATTTTGCAGATGCACACGGTGTGTCATCATGTGCTATCTTCCATCAGGGGATATCAATGTACTTGTTTTGTGTTTGCAACCCCTTCATCAGAATAATGTTAGTTTGTGAGAGGAACAAAGGGATTGCACACACAAAACACGTCCATTGCTCCCCCATGATGGGAGATAGCACATGTTGACTTGAACCTTTTTTCATGAGAAATTGTGAGCATCTGCAATTTTTTTATTTTACATGGGTGACATCACCAGCACTGTTATTTACATGTTGAACTTTGTAAGTTCCTGTTATTTTTTGTTCTTATGGTTTTTAAAACCCTGTTGTGAAGCCAAATTTTGTAAACAATGTATATTTTCTACAAATATGCCTAAAATAAAAATATTCAAAAAAATATTGATAACCAAAAAAAAAAAAAATGTTCTAACAAAATGCACCTTTCAATGTGCACACAGTAAAATGTTTTTACTACTACAATGTGTATGGCTTATTATTTATCAATAACAGTTTGTTATTTTTTTGTGTGGTTATAGTGACAAAGGGCTTTATTAACTAAAGGGAAATGCACTTGCCACTCCAAGTGCACTAGGAGACAGACAAAACTAAATGCAAACAAGAATCAAAACAAATGATTGTTGCCAAAATTTTTTTTTTTTTTTCAAAAAATCTTAAAGATCTTGTTGCATTGCAGTGGCCCCCGACTATTAAAATAATTGACAAATCTGTCACGCACTTCACGGGCGGTTTGGGGGGCCATGCCAATACGGCCACTTTCCAGGCCCGTGAGTGGTTCATCAACACCAAGTCCGGCCTCAGGCCCAATAGAAGTTATATATGTCAAAGAATGACGTCTCAAGAAATTATGCAGAATGCAGCAAGCAAAGATCACATAATTGTATTCTGCTAGATTTATTGCGGAGAGGAACAAACGGAACCGGCTGGCCAGAATCCCAAAGGCATTCTCCACAACTCTTCTTGCTCTGGCCAGCCAGTAATTAAATACCCTCCTTTCAGGGGTGAGTGTCCTTTGGGGGAACGGCCTGATCAAGTGCTCGCCGAGAGCAAATGCTTCATCAGCGATTAAAACTGAGGGGAGTCCATCCACATTCTGGTCATCAGGTGGCAATCCCAGGCCGGGAGAGAGACGCTGGCACAGCTCAGTCTGTGCAAAGACTCCTCCGTCAGACATCCGGCCGTTCTTCCCCACGTCCACGAACATAAATTCCAATTGTGCCGAGACCACTGCCATCAAAACTACACTATGGAACCCCTTATAGTTGTAGAAATAAGACCCCGAATGGGGTGGTGGCACAATGCAGACATGCTTCCCATCGATCGCCCCGACACAGTTGGGAAAGTCCCAACGGTCAGCGAACTGGGAGGCCACAGTCTGCCATTCCTGTGTGTTTGAAGGAAACTGTGGAGTCAAACAAGAAAAAAAAATATAAGTACTTTTAAACATAACTTGGATATCAGATTACACAAAAACATTCTTGAACAACAGCAGTTGAACATTATTAATATGTGTTATTTTTAGCTAAAAAAAAAAAAAAATAACGCCCACTTATAAGATTACTCACCCCCTCTGATGGACCATTGATCAATTTTTATGTGGGGGGAGGGGTACTAATTGGGGCCAAGAACACACCTGACAGTTGCAAACATTTAAGGGGGTGGGGGAGGGGTACTAATTGGGGCCAAGAACACACCTGACAGTTGCAAACATTTGAGGGGGTGGGGGAGGGGTACAAATTGGGGCCAAGAACACACCTGACAGTTGCAAACATTTGAGGGGGTGGGGAGGGTAAAACAGTACAATGGAGCTGACAATATACATTGTTCAAAGGACTATAGGCTAAAGGTATAAATGGACCCAGGATTGCATGGTGGGGAGGTTATTGAAGGGAAATATGCATGTAGGCCCAAAATTGATTAAGGTAACAAAACAGGCATGCATGAAGATAAAGGGGACATTCCCAGCATATTCAAAGCATGGTAATTAGGTAACGAGGACATTTAGACAATACATTAGCAAATATTAAATACATATCATGTAATGTTAAAGGAAAAAACTTACCTTCATATAGTCCTTCTGCAGGACCTGAATAATAGCAGAACAGGTCTCTGGGATTATGATCCCCAGAGCCTGGGGGGAGATGCCTGTCGAGAACTTCAAGTTCTGAAGACTTCTCCCAGTCGCCAAGTAACGTAAAGTGGCAACTAGCCTCTGCTCTGCAGTGATGGCTTGCCTCATGCAGGTATCCTGCCTGCTGATATAGGGGGTCAGCATAGCCAGCAGATGTTCAAAAATGGGTTCTGTCATCCTGAGAAAATTCCTGAAATCCTCAGGATTATTCTTACGGATCTCACGGAGCAAAGGCATGTGCGAGAATTGGTCATGCTGGCGCAACCAATTCTTCATCCATGAACTCCTCCTCGCCCTGTTCATGGGCTGGACTCGGGTCAAAGTATTAACCCCAACATCAAGTCCCCATGCAGCACGAACTCGAGAATGAGTACGTCCACGCACCATGGCTTCAAAACGGTCGGCTGGTCAAACAAACAAACTTAGAACAAACGCACTGAAGAACAGCAAGGCCTATGAAGAGCAGCCTGAAAATCAGGGACGAGTGGACCAGAACGGCCTGCTAGGCAGGTTACGAACTGACCAACATGCACTGAAAAGCAGATACAAACCTCACAAGCACAAACTGAACCGCAGAAAATGATCAAAATAAGCTGAAGTGTGAAAAGCGCGAATCGTCTCTAACCAAACTTCTACTAACGTGAGATAAACACGAGATTAGCAGAAGGAGCCCAAAAGGTGGCATAGTGGGGCTTGAACTTCCTTTTTCTAGTCCCGTCGTATGTGCTGTACGTCACCGCGTTCAAAACCATCAGACTTTTGGGGTGATCGTGTGTGCCCAAGTCCATCCGTTTTTAAGTCCGGCGCACCTAGCGTACAAAGTCCGTCGAAAAGACCGCCGGACCAAGTATGCCGTAAAGTCCGATCGTGTGTACGCGGCATTAGATTCCTGGATGATGGTACAAGTCTCTATTTTTGCCTACTTCAGTAATCTACCATAGAGGCCACTCATTTATTTATTTGCATGGTATATGGAATGAAGTATTGCACAATGGGGAATGTACAGCATTAACTATGGAATGAGGCGATATAGAATATCGATTGTACAGCATGGCATATGGAATGAGGCACTGTACAGTAGAGAATGCACAACATGATCTATGGTATGAGGTGGTGCGGAATAGTGAATGAACAACATGGTACAGTGTATGGAATAAGGCACAGAATAAGGAATTTACATCACAGCATATGGAATGAGGTGTTGTGGAATAGGGAACATACAGCACTATATTTGGAATGAGGTATTGCAGAATAGTGATTATACAATATGGCATATTGAATGAGGCACTGCAGAATAGAGAAGGTACAGCATGATACAGGGCTGGACTGGGATAAAAATTTGGCCCTGGACTTCATCCAGACCGGCCCACTTTATTTGTGCAAACAAGCACAAAAACAGTATATAAACTATACGCAATTGTGCAAAAAAACATAAGTAGCATAACATAAGGAGTCCTCACTAACCTCTTTTACTATTTCACTTATTCTCCTCTGTATTTTTCTCATCTTTCTCACATCACTGTGTGAAGTTGAAGGTGAACCAAGAAAGCCATTACTTTGACAGGCTGTCACTGAAACCAGCCCACTGAGCCATCGGCCCACCGGGAAACTCCCTGTAGTCCCAAAGGCCAGTACAGGCCTGGCATGATATACGGGAGGTGGTGGTACAGAATAGTGAATGTACAGCATGGCATATGGAAATAGGCGCTGCAGAATAAGGAATGTACAGCATGACATACAGAATGAGATAGTGCAGCATAGTTAATAAACAACATGGCATATGGAATGAGACAGGTCAGAAGAAGAATTTTATTGTATTGGTATAAGGAATAACTTAGAGTGGAATAGTGATTGCACAGCATAACGCAGAATGAGCTGGTGCAGAATAGTGAACATACAGGAGTATAATAGCACAGATTTTTTGATATCTTAAGTGATGGAATACACCATTTTGTTTTGGAAATGTGTGACCACATGTGTTGGTGTGATGTGGTACCATTTAATTTGAATGACACCCCAATGCACCTTGCCAATGTACATATGTTATTGTACAACACAATGCATCATAATACACTACTGTAAGTTGTAGTGTGCTGCATTACAAAAAATACTACATTCATCTTTTTAATGCTTTTTGGTGTGTTAGGCAGCTTATTCAAATAAATGGACTGCCTTAACACAAAGCACGTTAATGCTTAGCATAAAAAAAACATAAATTCTTGTGTGCTAATGCAAAGCAGCAATGTACATGAACCTCAATAGAAAGAACTTGCAGATGCTGCATAGAGTTGGGTTTTATGGCAGTGTGGCCAGAAAAAAAACATTACTTTCAGCAATGGCACGTTTTGAGTTTGCGTAAAGGCATGTGGGAGATTCCCAAAATGTGTGGAGGAAGGTGCTCTGGTCTAATGAGACTAAAATTGAACTTTTTGGCCATCAAACAAAACGCTATGTCTGGCGCAAACCCAACATATCACAACACCATCCTCACAGTGAAACATGCTGTGGGGATGTTTTTCAGCAGTCAGGACTGGGAAACTGGTCAGAGTTGAGGGAAAGATGGATGGTGCTAAATACAGGGATATTCTTGAGCAAAACCTGTACCACTCTGTGTGTGATTTGAGGCTAGGGCGGAGGTTCAGCTTCCAGCAGGACAATGACCCCAAACACACTGCTAAAGCAACACTTGAGTGGTTTAAGGGGAAACATGTAAATGTGTTGGAATTGCCTAGTCAAAGCCCAGACCTCAATCCAATAGAAAATCTGTGGTCAAACTTAAAGATTGCTGTTCACAAGCGCAAACCATCCAACTTGAAGGAGCTGGAGCAGTTTTGCAAGGTGGAATGGGCAAAAATCCCAGTGGTAAGTTGTGGCAAGCTCATAGAGACTTATCCAAAGTGACTTGGAGCTGTGATAGCCGCAAAAGGTGGCTCTACAAAGGGGTGAATAGTTATGCACATTGAATTTTTCTGTTATTTTGTCCTATTTGTTGCTTGCTTCACAATAAAAAAAAAAACAAAGAAATCTTCAAAGTTGTGGGCATGTTCTGTAAATTAAATGATGCAAATTCTCAAACAATTCATGTTAATTCCAGGTTGTGAGGCAACAAAATATGAAAAATGCCAAGGGGTGAATACTTTTGCAGGGCACTGTATTTTACAATTTAATACACTAGCAAAAATATAAAAGAACAAGCATGTAAGAGTAACATTATTTACGATAAAAACTAGTATTATAGTTAAAAAAACGAATGTGCTCATTAAAAATACATATTCCCTTTAATCGACAAGTAGGGCATAATATGCCAGAGTGACATTGTGGACTAAAATGTCCATTTCATTAAGTATGTGACACTTTGTACAATTTACAACACCCTCCCTTTGTGTAATAAAAAATCACATTAGTTGCCTATTTTGCTCTGAGTCCTGTGGCATGCATTCTTTATGGTCACTGTTATTATTGCTGCTTCCACTGGCTTTACAAAGTAACTCTCAGCCACAATTTAATAGCAACAGTAACACATGGTATGTGCGCAGAGGGGCTGCTATATAGAGCTGTGGAAAATTCAGAATGTGCGAGGCAGCAGAATCTATGAATTAATTTTGACAGCAGTCTTTCTCCGGGGAGGAATTATTGTCAATATGCCTTATTCACAAAGTGCCAACATGCACAGCTAAGGGATATAGAACAATATGTATACAATGAACTGTGACAATAAAAATTCAAAACAAACTTATAAAAGAAAAGTAGAATGTTTCAACAGCATACATGTATGGCAGCAATAAAAGTAGAACAAGGATAAGCACAGATGTGTAACTAAAAACCACAGGGCCCTGGAGCACAATTTAAACCGGGCTTCCTCTTATCTTATGTTAAAAAAGCTTAAAGAGTATGTCTGTGGAAAATAGAAAAAAAAAAACGTATTCAGTACATCTCTACAATAAATGCACACTTCACAAGTACAGAAAATACCAATTGATCTGCCAGAAATGTAGGGGTGTCTTAACTTCCTGTGTGTCTGACACCACTTTTGCTTTTGTATTGAACTCCTAAACAGCATTTTTCAGCCTTGCCTGCTGGAACTCAGATCTCCGCCTATACCCCCTTCCTTCTTTTGTCACACTCCACATGCATACATTATTTCTTGTCCAGCAAAACAATGCTGCTGCCATGACTCCCAAGAGCATGCCCCCACAATGAGCTTTTTGGAAATGTAGCTTTTGGGGCATGCCTACATCCCTAGGAACTGACCTCCCAGCAGCTTCCTCTGTGAGATCTATGCATGCCTGCTGAAAATACCATAGAGAGTAATAAAAGGGTTTTTTTGCTATAGGAATAAGATAGAAAAATGCTGAGAAATTAAAAGAGCATTAAAGGAGCAAAGGAAGGTGTGAGATTAACCACTTGCCGACCTGCTAAGTACATTTACTGTGGCAGGTCAGCTCTCCTGTGCGAACCGACGTACCTGTATGTCGGTCCATGCAAGGAGGATAGCGGGAGCGTGAGAGCAGGTCCCTCGGACTTGATGTCCACCAGTGGCCCACGATCACTGTGTAGAGAGGCAGAACAGGGAACTGCCTCTGTAACAAGGCAATTCCCCATTCTGCCAGATGACATGTCAGAGATCTTCTGTTCCTAGTGATCGGGATACAGGGAACTCTGTCATGTCCCAGTGAGCTCATCCCTTATACAGTTAGAACACACCTAGGGAACACACTTAACCCCTTGATCGCCCCTTAGTGTTAACCCCTTCCCTGCCAGTGTCATTTTTACATTCATCAGCGCATTTTTATTGCACTGATCAATGTAATTATGTCACTGGTGCCCAAAAAGTGTCATTTGGGGTCAGATTTGTCCACCGCAATGTTGCAGTCCCGCTAAAAATTGTAGATCACTGCCATTACCAGTAAAAACAATAAAAAATAAATAAAAGTCCTTAAATCTATCCCATAGTTTGTAGACACGATAACTTTTGTGCAAACCAATCCATATACACCTATTGCGATTTTTTTTTACCAAAAATATGCAGAAGAATATATATCGACCTAAACTGATGAATACATCAAGCTCTATTTGGGGGTAAAAAAAGAACATCAATTTTGTTTGGGTACAGCGTTGCACGACGAGCATGAGTGGAAGAAGCAGATCATGGAGGCCTTTGGTGAAGAGGCTGTAAAGTTCCCATCGGGAGAACTAAGAGGATTGGGGACAGGTAAGTGCAAGACTTTTGGGAAAATTAGGTGCTGATGGGAAGACAGGAGAGGTGAGCTAGGGTGTCCTCTGAACACAACTCTAATTCAAACTTCAAACTTCTTTTTTTGTACTATAATGAGCTGTGGGCCAGGTCATTCCCTGCCCCCCAGCTCATTGGAGTACCATAAGTGGGAGTTCAGACTTCGGTTTAGAGGGCTGGATTTCTGCATAGTCAATAGCTCATGGTTGGTAAGGCAGACAGGTTCCAGACTGCTTCTGTGTCTTCCAGGGAAATCTAGCCAGGACCCCGTTGTTGCTGAATAGTTCTGTCTGCAATGAACAAGTGCAGAGATAGTACTGGGCTTTCTTATTAGACCACCTAGTATGAAAAAGCACATGCAGAAGAATGGAAAGGAAACACAGAATTATATAAATAATAAAAATACATATATAGAGGGCCAAGAGGCAGCAGCAAAAGTGAGTGAAAGAGCTAACAGACAAAATTTTCCTATTAGAAATGAGCAACAAACAAAAGCCATCCCCCACAATCTCCCAAAAACTTACTCAGCTGAGATATGACCTTAGGCGCCTATTATTGGAGAACTTTGAAAAATCATCCCAAAAACTTAAAATTACATATTTCGCTATGGGGAATAAAGCAGGTAAACTACTAGCACACAGAGTGAAATACTTAAGGTACAAAACCAAAATACCATATATACTACCTCACAAAAAATAAACTTTACCGCCCTCAAGATATAGCTGATGCCTTCAGTCAACTACTACAGCACTTTGTACAACTTAAAAGATGATGTAGATACTATCCAACCTAACCTTGATGCAATTAGCCAATTTTTACAAAAATTAGCCATACCCACTATTTCTCAAGATCAATTACAGACGCTGAATCGGCCTTTTAGTAGTGCAGAGATCCATAAAGTTATTGATTCCCTTCCAATTAATACATCTCCAGGCCTAGAAGGATTCACTGGGAACTACTATAAAACTTTTAAACTACTGTTAACCCCTTATATGGAACGCACTGCTGCCTCAGCCTCCTTCCCTCCTGAGATGTTGAATGCTTGCCGAAGCCGTGGAAGGATCCTACCACACCCCAAAACTTTAGGCCCATATCACTGCTCAACATTGATTTGAAAGTTTATGCCAAACGTATTGCTTCACGCCTATTAGACATACTCCCCCTTCATATCCACCCAGATCAGACGGGCTTTACCAAAGACCGTCAGACATCTGATGCCACAATTAGGCTGACGAACATCTAGCTGAACTGCACAAAAGGCCTTCTCTGTTGTTAGCGTTAGATGCAGAGAAGGCCTTTGAACGCATTCATTGGCAGTATCTTGCCCAAGTATTGAAGAGGCTTGGTTTCTCCTGTCCCATTTTGTCTGCGATCCAAGCTCTATACTCCAAACCTTCTGCTCAGGTTTACACTTCCGAAGTCTTGTCCACGCCGTTCGATATTATGAACAGCACAAGACAAGGGTGCCCTTTGTCTCCTTTAATCTTCAATCTGTTAATGGAGCCCCTAGCAATTTATATTCGCTCACACCCAGACATCAAGGGATTCCCTACACTAAACTCTACCCACATTATTAGCCTATTCGCAGATGACATCATTATGATTCTCACTGATGTGGAAACTTCCATGGCTTCGGTTCACTCGGCTTTGGAACTATTCAATAAGTTATCCTATTATAAGGTCAATGGAAGCAAATCCTACATAATGGGCCTGGGCATTGACCCACCTCTACAAATGAAACTTAGCTCACGGTTCCCATACTCCTGGAAAGACGATGGGATAAAATACTTGAGGATAACTCTAATGCCCCGTACACACAGTCGGACTTTGTTCGGACATTCCGACAACAAAATCCTAGGATCTTTTTCTGACGGATGTTGGCTCAAACTTGTCTTGCATACACACGGTCACACAAAGTTGTCGGAAAACCCGATTGTTCTAAACACGGTGACGTAAAACACGTTCCCGACGTATGTGTTTTACGTGTTGTCCGAACAAAGTCCGACCGTGTGTACGGGGCATTACCATTTCAAGTTTGCCCTTGATTATTCCAGACTTATGCCCTGTACACACGGTCAGACTTTCCGACAGAAAATGTGCGATCGGAGCTTGTTGTCGGAAATTCCGACCGTGTGTGGGCTCCATCGGACTTTTTCCATCGGAATTTCCGACACACAAAGTTTGAGAGCTGGCTCTAAAATTTGCCGACAACAAAATCCATTCGCATAAATTCTGTGTGTAGACAATTTCGATGCACAAAGTGCCATGCATGCTCAGAATCAAGCAGAAGAGCAGCACTGGCTATAGAACTTAATCTTTCTCGTCCCATGGTACGTGTTGTACGTCACCGCGTTCTTGACCTTCGGAATTTCCAACCAACTTTGTGCGACCGTGTGTAAGCAAGCTTGAGCCAACATCTGTCGGAAAAAAACGGATTTTGGTGTCGGAATGTGGGATCGTGAGTACAGGGCATTACACATATCACACTGGATAGCTAAAGGCATTAAGGTAGTGGAAGACCTAATGGTGGACCCAACACCCAAAACTTTTAGGGCTTTACAAATAGAATATGGAATAGATGATAATGACCAATATAGGTATCTTCAAATTGTTCACTTTGTTCATGACCTCCACACTACTGCCATGGCGAGCAACACTTTACCTTACAAGTCCCCTCACTAATATCAAGGGGGTATCGACATTTTACAATCTTTTAAATAATAAGAATGTCTTCACAAAATCTACTAACATTAAAGCGTGGGAACGAGACCTGGGTGCAACGTATACCGAGGAACAATGGCAAAAAGCTCTGCGCAATACATTTACTGCGACTAAGAGCGTCAATTTATGGGAGTTAACTCACAAAATATTCCTGCGGTGGTATTTAACACCGTATCGAATTTCCAAATTTAACTCTCAAACTTCGCCACTATGTTGCAGGAACTGCGGAGGTACCGGCGCGTTGCACCACATCTTGTGGACATGTCCATGCCACAGGCCCTGTGGTCCAAAGTATTTAGACTAATTTCAAACATTTTAGGGTCACAGGTTCCCCCCTCTGCAGCTATGGCAACACTATCCCTAGAAGTAGATCACATCCCCAGTACCTCAAGAACCATAGTCACTCATATCCTGATTAGTACTAGATTGTCAATAATGTGACACTGGAAAGACGCAAAAGCCCCCTCGATAAAAGAAGTAGTTTAGACAACTAACACCCATGCCACCTACGAGCTAATGTTTGCAGCAGCCCAGGGTAACTATCAGAGTATGAGAGCCAAGTGGTCGAGTTGGTCTGTGTGGTACAACTCTAGGCATAAAGGTTGAGTCATGTGACAAACAATTGTTCCTACTGTATTTTTGGTTGATCCGAGCTGTGCAACATTACAATTTACAATTTTCTTTTATTTGCTTTTTACCTTTGTATTTCTTTCAGTTTATGGTACAACCATGCTTTCTTACTATTCTTAGTTCTAGCCCAAGTTAAACAAAGTTATAAATCTTCATAATTTGTATAATGCATCCAGAAGTTGCTTCTGACACTGTATCCACATACTAAACTTTGAATTTGTTATACATCACAAGTTTCATATGTAATGCTAACTCTATAGATGCTGTTCTGTGATGTCAATTGTTGATTGAATATCTTTTATAACCAATACAAAATATTTAAATTAAAAATACATATATAAAATTTCAGTTTTTAAATATATAAACTAAAAAAAAAAATAATAATATTGACCAAAATTAAAATTATTTTCTCCTGACTGTTGGACTAAAGTTACTGTTACTGTAGGAACTTTTTTTTTTCAACAGTGTATAATCTAACTTCCATCATTAGCTTCTCCCGTCAGCGTGGATTAATCACTCCAGGTATATAGTCTAAGTATCCCAGAATGCCTCTTTGCACACATCTAGTTATTTTCCTGTCTGCTGTCTGTCAAGCATAATTGGATAAATTCACCTAGATCTTTCTGGCTGGCTCCTATTAACAGCCGTATCAGCTTGTGCTGGAGTCTCTGGGCATTTGTTTTTTGGCCGTACATTATATTTCATTATCTGTCATGGCAACTGAATGGCATGACAATACCACTAGAGAGAAAATGTAAATTATTGAACACTTGAAGAGAGCCTGGGAACCAGTGCTAATCATCTCCCAAAATTACTCAGTTGTTTGTGCATGTGCTTGATTCCTCTGCTGAATACAATATGTTAAATTATATATATATTTTTCTTTTTGCGTTGCCTGATGGCAGGGCACTGGAAAATAAATGCAATACTTAGAACAGGTTTATGTAAATGGCTGGAAATTAAAAGTGATGTCCATTGCCTCAAAGGATGTACTTGCTTATCAGAAACACTGTCATACAGCAGAAACATGTGCTGAGTTTTCTGTACAATGCCATGAAATTAAATTACTGAAAGTAATCACCATAATACTTAAAGCAGAGCTGTAGCAAACAATGTAGCTAGTTTCGGATAGAATGGGGAATGGACAGAGCTTCTGTCAGGTTTTTATTGCTGTCTATGTCCCCACTGGGGATCATTTTCACTATTTTCTGTCCTGGAAATAGCACGAATAACAAGGGAATCTTCCTAAAGAGGAAGTAAACTTCCATATTTTGCTTTTACCTATAGGTAAGCCTATAATAAGCCTTACCTATAATTAGTGTAAATATCTCCTAAACGTACATTGTTTAGAACATATTTACATTACAAGCAGCTAGTGACATCACTGGCGCATGCGCTCTGAAGGAATGGCCACCCGTGCCGTTCCTTCAGAGCCCTGTACCGTGAATGGCGGCTCCCACGTGCAGGTGTGGGAGTGACGTCTTTGCAGCTCCGGCCAGTTACAGAGGTGGAATCCACGAACCCTGAAGCAAGACCCGTGAAGATTGGAGCCCCTGCAGTGCTGACTTCTAGGCACGGGTGGGGCTTCGTTTTAAGGTAAGTTTAACATAACATACTAGCTCATTATGGCTTTAACTTGCAGGTTCTCCCCCCAAAAAAAGGCCAGTGGTTTACAACCGCTTTAACAAGGACACAGACTGCAACAAAAATCTGTTTGTGCTCCAGTTACAGTAATTCTGACATCACTGTGCCCAAGGAGGCTGCCACGCTGCCCTCCCACCCCCAAATCCCCCCCCCCCCAAGTCCCAGAGAGGACCTGATTTATGATGTGAATTTGTGTTGCCAACCCGGTTCTACAGGGAAACCATGTGACATGGACTTTGTTGCTATGGACATTTACCAATTAAGGTATGGGCAGCACCAGCTCTCTATTATAATTATTCTGTATACTGCTAGAGACAGTGGGGGGGGGGATTTACTTCAACTGGAGCACTCAGAATCTGGTGCAGTTGTGCATGGTAGACAATCAACTTCTAAACTCAGCTTGTTCAGTTAACCACTTAAGGACCAGAAGGATTTACTCCCTTAATGACCAGGCCATTTTTTGAGATACGGCACTGTGTCGCTTTAACTGATTGTGTGGTCGTGCGACATTGTACCCAAACAAAACTTATGTCATTTTCTTTCCCCACAAATAGAGCTTTCTTGTGGTGGTATTTGATCACCTCTGCGGTTTTTATTTATATAAAGAGTGACAATTTTGAAAAACTAAACAATATTTTTCATTTTTTGCTATAATAAATACCCAAAAAAAAAATGTCTTCATGAGTTAGGCCAATATGTATTCTACATATTTTTGGTAAAGAAAATCACAACAAACGTATATTGATTGGTTTGCGTAAAAGGTATAGAGTCTACAAAATACTGGATATATTTATGGCATTTTTATTATTTATTTATTTTTTACTAGTAATGGTGGTGATCTGCGATTTTTAGTGGGACTGCGACATATCGGACACTTTTGACACTTTTTTGGGACCATTGACATTTATACAGCGATCACAGCTAAAAATAGCCACTGATTACTGTATAAATGTCACTGGCAGGGAAGGGGTTAACACTAGGGGGCGATCAAGGGGTTAAGTGTTCCCTGGGAGGTGTTTCTAACTGTGGGGGGAGTGTACTGACTGGAGGAGGTGAGAGATCGCTGTTCCTGATCACTAGGAACAGCAGATCTCTCTCTACTCCCCTGTCAGAATGGGGATCTGTTTGTTTACATACACAGATCCCTGTTCTGGCTCTCTGTGGAGCGATCATGAGTGGCCGACGGACACCCCTATCTCTCTTCAAGCGGCCGACGTACACCTATGGAGATTCGCACAGCCGTGTCAACCTGCCGCAGTATAATGATGGCGGGGCGGCTGGTCGGCAAGCGGTTAAGCTTTGACAAAAAAAACATATTTTGCATGCTGCAGTTTTAGCAACCCCCCACCCAGTGTTTCAAATAACAGCACAGCTAAATGCACAGCCAATTTTAAATATTCTACTTCTGTACCAGTTGTGGAAGAAGAATTATATATTTGATCAAGTGTATGAGACTTGCCAATACCTTTCATCAAGAACTTGTCTGTGTCTTTTTTAAGTGTTTAAGTGGAAGATCAAGTATAACTATGGTGTTTTCCAAGAACATTAACTTTGGGAGTTAAACCCATTTAACCCTTTGTGTCAAAATGTAATGTATCATTGAAGAACAACACATAGAACTTTCTGGGTGGGGACACTGGATCTATACAGCAGCCAGCCAGTAAGGTGGCAGGTGACTATGGAGGGTGTCCCCAGCCCTGATGGTGGCAGGAGACTGGTGTGCGTTTTGTCTCTCAACGTGCAGCTTGGTCTCTATCTTGGAGTCTGCTTCGGTAAAGGGTTAGTCTACACCTGGCTCGTGGGTCACGGGAGTTAAGCCTGGTATATGTACACAAGATGTGGCATCAAGGGAAGACACGGTGGACTGGTGAAGAGTGGGTTATATTATACAGTCCTGTTTTAAATGCTACAGACCACTGAGAGAGAGATGTCCAGATTACAGTGTCCGTGGACTTTCTGCAAAAAGAGGCTACAGGTCAGAAATTACGGTGGTGTGGAGTGCTACTTAATGTGGTTTGTGGGTACATAACTTGCCCCTAGGGGGTGACCTCCCAACATGCTGTACTCACATTCATGGGTAATGAGCTGTCAGTGTGCCTACGCAGCCAGTGGAACGACCCTGGGATTTGAAATCTCCACTTTTCTCTCCCTTCTTTCTGCAGGGCTGTAGGAAAAGATCAGAGCAATTATAATTGGTCAGCGCTGGCACAGAGAATCACTCTGATTTTCAGAAGCCCTGCAGAAAGAAGGGGGAGAAGCAAGGGAATTTCAGATTCCTGGACCACTACACCAGCTTTGTGGGCATTGACAGCTTATCACCCACGGAGGTAAGTACAGCGAGAACTGGGGGGCTTATAGGTTTTTAGTTCACCCTTGCATTACTTCTGAAATATGAGATTATGTGGTCATGCGATGAACATTCTCCCCCACAATGAACACATTTTACATTTTAGGACATTGTGATGTGTAGGAGCTTGCAGATAACCAGAACTTTCCATTATTAGCCCATGTAGGGTAAATGTTGGGAGCCAGGGAGTGTGTCCATGTCAGAGAATGTTGCTGAATGTGGGTGGTGTTGCGCAAATCCTCTATTCATTAAATGTGAGAACACAGGATAAAACCATCATATACATATATGCAAAACTCAATCTTGATTAGGTGATATATTAAAAAATATATAATGAACAAAATATATAAGCAAATGGTGGTGGTGAATAATATCGCCAAACACATATAACTGAACGTTAGCTGACAAATGTCCAAGTGCTATGATTCCAATGGAGTGCTCAGTTCTTCTTTAGTGTAAACAATAAATCTCTGTGCTTCCACCAATCAGCTCAGTGCTCACAGAACTCTCACCTCATTGCCACATAGTAAAAGCCTTAAGACCAGGTTTCAGTATGGGACTGATAATCCTTCCTTAGGGCATCCTTCTCCTATGTCTCCACTGTGTTGGCTAGGAGATCCTAGCTCTTGTGGTATCTCTGGTGCCTCCGATCCATATATTAGAATAAAATAGATAATATGCCTCCCATAGTGTAAAAATGTTTAAAATGTCACCATTTATTAACAGACAATTGGATACTTACATCAAATAAAGTTTAAAACCACATTGTATCATAAAAACATCGGTGTTTACCGCCTCTCACATCACTTTTGGTCCGCCGTCCGCTCCGGCCACGTCCTACGCGTTATGTCATGTCATGTGACTTCCTCAGGGGAACCAGATTGGTTGTTAACTCACTGTATTTATTTGCTGGGGACAGGAAGTTTAGCGGCCGCCATTTTGTTGAAGACAAAGTCATAATCAACGTAGTGGCCATTTTTTATATGACCAATTCACTGGGTCCAGCTAATAGAGAACCAGGAGAGATTCTAACATGGCCATATTATTGAAGACCAAGACTGTATCCCATTGGCCATTTTCTCTAGGGTCAATGTGATAAATATATGTAGCGCTGACAACATTTGTTTTTAGCCATATGTGTGTTATGCAGTACATAAGTTGTTATAGTGCCATCTTGTGGATAATTGAAAAGGTACAATACTTTTACGTTTCATGATTAAGTGAAGTGACATAGAAGTGATTGATTGTTTACTTCGGAACTTTAGCTGTGACCCACCCACAATGCTCCTGGACAAGAGGAGAACTGAACTGCATTGTGGGAGGATATAAAAGGGTAAGGAGCAGCCATCTTAGGTCTCTTGTTCCTGGGATGCGTGGCCTGCCAGCAGGACTCTGTGGGTGTGTGTGTCCCACAGGGTTGAGGCCTACTTTGTGAAGGAGCGGAGCAGCTGCAAGGATCCTGCTGTCGTATCACAGTGTGCTAGAGCAGCAGAAGTGATCGTTCCGGAGACCCGTGGGAAGGTAACCGAGGACTCCTGGTCGTTAGTGAACAGAACAGTGTGATGGCGTGGTGGTGCCTCCATACGGACTGAGGACTGCTGAAACTGAGACATCCATCTGCCTGGATCCCGTGTGGTGAGAGGGTTAATACCCGGAAGTTTGTTTAATACTACACACACACTTAGAACTGTTACAGAGTGTTGCTGGGACTGATAGTCCCACAGAACAAGTTAAGTTGGAAAACAGTACATCTGCATAGACTTCAGTATTCAAGAGCAGATGCTAGATGTTTATCTTCTTCATATAAGAATACTTAGTCAGTCTACTGGATTATAATTGCCTTAGTGTATTACCTTACACTGTGCAACACCCAAGAGGAACCCCTTGTGGATTACAATTACAAGTTCTTAGCTAGCGAAGACTGAAGACGTCAAGACTATCTTTTTCATTGCAGGGCTCTGCATTTAGTTACTATGGATAGTGACTTTACAGTTTACAGCAGGGGGAGCTCCCTGGTATAGATATATACAATTAGGTATATTTGTGTATGTTACCAATTGTCATAACTATTTACTATACTATTGTACTACATTGGTGTGATAGTGTAGTCATTGTAATAACCCTTTATATAAATATACTACTTACTCAAAGAAAGAAGTTATTTCTGGTTATTATTGAAGTTTGTGTGCAGTGTTGTTATTTCTTCTGCAGGTGGAGCTACAGACACCCAGGTAGAGGTAAATATAAACATAAGTGTATATTGTGGGTTAAAGTCAATACTCATATCATTACAACACTGCACTACATCTGTGCCAAGGGGATTGAACAATTTAAGAGGTGTAAAGAGATAAAAGGACAGGCCCGCTTTAAACCAGCAGCTCCACCGAGAGTTATTGCTACATATATATATACGAATAGTCGCAGGGTGTGTAAAATGGTGTCACTGTAAATTCCTGGTATTCCAACTGTAAATTATGATTAAATAAGAGAAATGTATATCAATATCTTTGAAAGTGATATAGTGGTACATGCCTAGTTCACATTCCACATATCAGTAACTTTTTAGATCAGGATGGATCAGTTTAAAACAAGATTGAATATCAGAACATGTACTAAACATGTCAGAGAATGACTACCAGACTTCTGGCTAACAGTAATGCGCATGGACACAGAATTCTCGGCAGAATGTTGTCTAGGTGCACGCATGTGCACAGGACTGCGCACGGGTGTGCACTCATGGCATGTTGGCACCAGATAGACTATTTAAAGGGGCTCCTGCTGATGCTCCAGTGCTGACTGTTCTTTCAGTTGTTCCCTGTGTCCTGTTATTACTCTTCTTCTTCCCTTGTTGCTGATCTGGTTCAAGTGCCTATCCAGCTGTCATCCGTATCAGCTCTGTTCATCACAGCGAGTTCCTGTCTCAAGCCTGCTGGGAGCTCCGACAAGCCTCAGAGCTGGAACACGCAGCTTGTGCGGAGTGCCCCTTTAACTTTAGCTGGATCACATGCACAGTTACTGTTCCTGACCTGATGTTCTGCCAGCCTGCCAGGGTCTGCATCTCCTGCTCCAAGCACTCCTATCAACACCTGTCATCACTCGTGTTCCTCCTGTCTCCTGGTACCCTCTGTTCCACCTTCAGCGGGACCTGAGCTGGAGATACAAGTAAGACCAACCTCGTCATTTCAGTCTCCTATCAGGTACGTGACAGTCCATGACTGCTAGGACTTACACTGAGCGGTTGGATGATGTTGGGCACCATTCAGTCAGGAAGTGGGGCAGTGACTATTGTACAAGCAGGATTCTGAAAGCAGCACTGCACCATAAAGAAGGTGAGTAGTATATTTACTGATGGCAGAAAGGCAAAAAAGAATCAGCAGTTTAGCTTTAAGGTTAGGTAAATGGACAGTTGGAATGTTTCCTTGGTAGCACCACCAGATCATTCACCATTAGTGATATTAAACTCTTTTTAAGCACTTTCAGAAGATGATTTCATTCCTTACTGAGTATGCAGATTATTTACCTATTAATTCTTTCCTATGTTCCTGTTTATACTGGTGACATGATCACTGCTCCAGGTTTTCTGTTTTAGGGTGGCTCCTTTCTTTTGAGGCATCCTATGGAGTCACCCCCTGCATGCAGGGACTAGAGTTATGTCTCCCCATGCTATGTGCATCAAGAGGAAAACACAACCCCATAGCCTTGGGTGGCAAGGCACTTCCCTGTTCCTCCTCCCCCATCTCTTTTTCAAGAAAACAGACTGACTAGAGATTGCACTGTCCACTGATAACTCTTTCCTGTGAAGACTAAAAATTCAGGGAAGCAGCACTGAGAGAGCAGGAGCCAGCAACATTGAATGATGTTAACTGCAAATGCTTACATAAGAATTTTAACAAATAGTTTACTAGGGAATGCTTATTTTATTGTACTCAATATGCGAAGCTAAAAACACTGAGGATGTAATACTTCTTTAAATCTTATTGCTGACACAAAGTCTTTTAATGCATACAGCTAACTGTCCCAAGCTGTATTTCCCTTACAAAGATTTTATTACTGTTTTAATGTCTTTTGACTTGCTAAGAAACCTCATTGAGCTTGGTGTAGCGAGGTGTTCATGAAGCTGGCAGATGGCAGCACCATGCTGGGTTACTGGATTACTGATATTTTCCCACATTTTCTCCAATGTGCCAGCATGTACAATAGATGCCACTTTTATTTTTAACAAGAAACTCAACCTGTTAATTCATAATTAGTGAGTCGGTGAACCTTCTTTATTAAGGCTGCAGTTTTAGGTCAAGCCAGCAGGAAAGAAATTTAATTACATTTGATCTAAAAAAGGAAAAGATTTTCCATCTGTTCCCAGTAAAAAATAATACCCAGGTAAGCGTCACAATAAATTCATGCAGCTTGTTGTGATGGCAAAAGTGCTCATTTCGATGGCCAGCACAGCAGCTGCCTACAGTACATTCATAACATAGCAGTGACAAAACATATTCCTACAATGTCGCCAGGAAAAATAGCAAAATTGTTCTCTCCTCTGATTGACAGCGAGAAAGAGAAACAATGATTCTCTGTTTAAATCTGTCACAAACCTGGACAATTCAAACCAAGTATACGATGGAAAACTGCAAAGTAGAGGATACCTTTCGGTGAGAAACGAATGTCAAAACATGTCAGTGAGATCAGCGGCTAAAGATTTGTGCAAAAAATAATTTTTTAGAGTAGGGAAACCATTGTCGTTGCCATTGAGAAAAAATGGAGGCTGCCATTGCAGACCTCTGTCTAGAAACATCAGTTCCCTGGCAGTCTATGACTTTGTTACTTTTGAACTTACTGCCCCAGAATAAGCCTTGCAAATAAAAAGTTAGAGTTGAGTCTGAACTACTGATCTGCATACTTGTTCCAGTCCAATGCCTTAGAAAGTACTAAAACTATTGGATTGACATGACAGCAAGGCAATTAGCATTACCGGAAGGAAAGGTCAGCAATGGAAGCCTCTGTGTTATTTAATGGTGAGCTTGATCCCTTTTTTGCCACCTGACAAGTCTATTGGTCTTTTAATCCTAAGGATGGGCTCAATGGACAAAAGGAAGACTTTTCAGTAGCAAACAATGTAAAATATGGGTCCTGGTTGGTCCACCCTTATCTGTCCAATTACATAGTGTCCACCCAGCTCATTAAGGAAGTTACTTTATAAAAGATTGTGGATTGCTGCACTCTGGTAAAATCAAGAGCTTTATTGTGATATATCCATAAAATCACATGCAATACAGTCGGAGAAATGAGACTCCGCACATATTTCACACTGTAGAAAGCTTAAAGCGGAGTTCCAGGCAAAAAGAGAACTCTGCCTCAAACAATTGACCACCCCACCTCGTTCTTATATATTTTATTTTTTCTATGGGACTTCTGTCCTATGTCACCGCCGCGAGGTACGTCACTTCCACAGTTGCATCTGGCCATCCTCCTTCCCCCCCGCTGCCTTCTGAGACTTGTGTGTGTCGAGACGACGGGACCATGCAAAAGAGTGCCACGAGACTCACGGATGTGAAGTAGGAAATTGACTGTGAAGCCTGAAGGCTCCACTGCCAGTTTCCCTTACTTGCAATGCGGGCGCCTGCACCCGAAGCCAATGGATGGATTGGTTTGGGGTGCTGACATTGCAGGCTCCCTGGACAGGTAAGTGTCCTTATACTAAAAGTATTTGTAACTGCTGACTTTCATTTTTTTTCCCCCAGGCTGGAACTCTGCTTTAATCCATAAATTTACAGCTGTCACTAGAACAGAAGATAAGGGAAAATGTTTCACTATGGACACTTGCTTTGGTGACAATAGTCTAATGCCCCGTACACACGGTCAGATTTTCCAACGGAAAATGTGTTATAGGACCTTGTTGTCTGAAATTCCGACAGTGTGTAGGCTCCATCACACATTTTCCATTGGATTTTCTGACACACAAAGTTTGAGAGCAGGCTATAAAATTTTCCGACAACAAAATCCATTGTCGGAATTTCCGATCGTGTGTACACAAATCCGACACACAAAGTGCCACGCATACTCAGAATAAATAAAGAGATGAAAGCTATTGGCTACTGCCCCGTTTAGAGTCCCGACATACGTGTTTTACATCACCGCGTTCAGAACGATCGGATTTTTCGACAACTTTGTGTGACCGTGTGTATGCAAGACAAGTTTGAGCCAACATCCGTCGGAAAAAATCCTAGGATTTTGTTGTCGGAATGTCCGATCAATGTCTGACCTACGGGGCATAAGATGAGATTTCCCTCTCTCTTTTTTAGAGATTATTTATTTCACTTACTGTTGTGCCTCTGGGAAAGAGTTGAAGGGAAATAGTTCATCAGTGAGACACAGACAGCAAAAAAAAAAAAAAAAAAATTAAATTAAAAAAAGGGCAGTGGTTATAATAATTTTTTACTCTGTCCAAAATACAAATGTAAAATTTAGGCTGTACATGTATTTTAAAGATTTGCTAATAACATCGCCACCTAAATTACATTTTGGAATCTACTGATTATTCCAACAAATTTTTTTTTCACTGATAATTTGTCATAGAGTTCGGATTTAATTTTTCCAGGGGTATGGCAAGTATACTTTAATATAGACCGGCCTCAGCGTTAACTTTGTAAACAGGCTTTACAAGTTCAAATCAGGTGACTGCGCACAACCGTCTTATGTTCTTATGAAACATAATTCTAAAAGGGCAAATGATCGGTTTGACACATTTGACAATATTTAAAGATCAGATATGACAATGTTTGAAGTTTGACAATGTTTGCAAGGGTTTTACAATGATTTGCTGCTTATTCCCTGTAAATATTCAAGCCACTGGTCCCGATCATATTTTGACGTTTGCTGTTCATGCATCATGGATATTCTCAGTTATTTGCAGTTTATTCCTATTACACAGATTGCAACAGCACAACACCTGCAAATTAAGTTTTTCCATTAAACCCTAATCTGCATTTAAAGTGTTTGTTAAGCCATTTAAGTCTATGCCAGCCCTTCTATTAGAGCCTGGCATATCACACAGTGTAAGTCTTTTATAAAAATGAGCCTTGTAAGTACCTGCTTAGAGCTGTCTTCAGACCGGTCACATGACTCATGGCCACTGTACAGCTCCGATGGATGGCTTCTGCAGGAGGTGCCAAGATCTCCCTCTGACATCAGCTGGGGAAATCACATGGCCACTCAGCCCCTCCTGTAGTAGCCCTGGAAACCGGCCGAGAGTCATGTGACCAGCCTGAAGATGGCGCTAAACAGGTATTTACAAGCCTCATTTTTAATAAAGACTTACACAGTGTGCTATACCAGGTTCTAAGGAGGGTCTGGCAGTGAGCATTTATCATTTTTTATTTTAGTAAGACAGAGACACAGATACAGAGCTGACAGGCAGGGAAGGAGGAGGTGAGAGCAGAGCAGGGCTGCGGATGACGGAGGGACATATGCTGACAAAGATGGTCAAGGATTAGCAGTCCTTATTTTCGTGGTCGGTACAGAGTTTTGTTTTTTGCAGTTTAGAGAGGGGCAGATTACACAGCACAAGCACTGTGCTGTTTAATCTGCCTTAAGGGACCAGGATATGCATTTTTTGGGTTAACAAGCACTTTAAGTATTCACAAAGAAGTCTGAAGAGTGCAGATTAAAGTAGACTGGTAAAAGTGTGTAGATTTACTTTTCTATGCCCTTAAGCATCATTCAGACCCTCAAAATATGTTCCTATAGCTTCTTAAATTCTTTGTCAGATGTAAACGATTACACAGGCAAAAATGGGACTGGGCGTAGGAGGAATTTATGCATGTATGCAGAATTCAGAATGATTTTTTGATTGTGGTTCAAACAAAAAATATTGCTTATAAAATGGTGTCATGCATAGAAGACATTAGGGTTGATTTACTAAAATATTAGAGGCTGTTCACTTAAAGTGGATCTCTAGTAAGAAAATAAGTCCTGTTAGATCACGTCAGGCTGGCCCCTTTTGCACGTACCTATGTGCCCCCCTATGTGCAAGTGCCTATTCTGTTTAAATTCCAGTAACATTGTCTCACCCTGCTCTGTACATGCTCAGTTGCTCTCTATTTTTAGGCACTGTGCCAAATTTGTAAAGGCCGATCTGCTGACAGCCTAAAGATTTATTGCTGTTCAGGGCCTCTGGACTTTAGCAAAATGACAGCCTCCAGCAAGAAGAAACAGGAGCAATGCTGGAGGCAATTTACAGCACACAGCATAATTATTACTATGGAATGCATGTTTCTTGCTAAAGAACATTATTTTTTATCACAAATTAATATTTACTGAACTTAGTAATTAAGGTGAAGTTGTGTTTACCTGAAACCGATCATACCCATGTGGAGAAAACCTTTTCTTTTTCCCCCCTTACACCTGCTTTACTCAATGTGAACAGAGCTTCACCCTTCTTACGATCATTCATTTGTGTTATTGCAGCACACCACAACCTATGCCACGTGCACTGTAGAGTGTTGCAGCATGGGCAATACCCCACAGAACCATAGCAACCTTTACCATAACTCATTTGTCTTGACTAAGTCACCCTAAGTAAATGAAACCCTGCAATATCTTTTTAATTGAATTATTTTTTGGCAACCAGAGAACTCAGTAATGACTACAGATTATTAAATCAGGTATGATCAACAATAATTCAGTTTGGGAACATGGTTAGGGGAATAAAAAAAAGACATTCTACAAAATAACTATACTTTTTCAGCAACTCCACAGCTTAAAAAGACGCTGTCACCAAAACATTTATTTGAAAAAAAATCTTCCCATAATATTTTATGTGCATTTAACATATTTCATGCATGTAATTTACCTGTGTAATCTCGCTTTTGTAGATATCCAATGGCTCAGCTGGGTGCCGCCATCTTGCATGTGATGTTAACAGCTAAATACCTAAAGTATTCCACTTTTCTCCTCCCCACCAGCTACATATAGCTACATATAGTGGGGTGGTGAGAAGAGGAAAGGAGAAGTAGGATCAGCACTGAAAGCAATTAGATTGGGGGTCCTCAACCACCGGGCCGCGGCCCAGTACCAGTCCTCTCTGTAGCCAGGCTGCGAAGGCTGCTCTGGCACAGGTGCAGCTGCCTGCCTTGCAGTTTTGCCCTCACAGCCATGAAGGCTGCTCTGTTATGTGCAGCTGCAGGCGATCAGAGAGACATCATCTTTCACTGGCCGCCCTCACTCTGGGACTCAGCCAATGCACATGTGCCAGTTCATCCTCAGAGGCTGTAACGCTAGGGAGAGACTGCCAGATGCCTCTTTCTCTGCTGTGACTGTTGCCTGCCACCAAATTGCCTTTACATTTAAAAAGTGACACGCTACAGCTGGTATTTTTTGGTGGCAGGCAACAGTGAGAAGCTACAGCTGATGGCAGGTGACAAGCTGCATCTGGTGGCAGGCAACCTGGCAAGTGACAATCCGCATCTGTCGGCAGGCCATGTGGCAAGTGAAAATTTGCATCTGGTGGCAGGCGACGTGGCAATTGAAAATCTGCATATGGTGGCAGGCGACATGGCAAGTGACAAGCTGCATCTGTTAGCAGGTGACATGACAAGCTGCATCTGGTGGCAGGTGACGTGGCAATCTGCATCTGGTGGCAGGTGACGTGGCAAGTGACAATCCGCATCCGGTGGCAGGCAACGTGGTAAGTGACAAGCTGCATCTGATGGCAGGCGACGTGGCAAGTGACAAGCTGCACTTGGTGGCACAGGTGGCCCCCCGGGCCTTGCCACAATTTTCCTCCATGCAGCTGGTCACCGTAGCCAAAAAGGTTGGGGACCACTGAATTAGATGATCCCTGTTGAGGAGTGGGGTTATAATGTGCAAGAAGGGCTATGCTAGGAAATTGTCTACAGCGGCCATTGTGCTTTTGTTTGGCATCCAATATGTCTCCATTGCTTTATGGAAGAGTGAGCTTTATCCAGGCAAACATGCCCTTAATTTATCTACTGCTATATATGCTCCAACTTGGAGACTCCTAAAAATGTTAGGACCGCAGTATACAGAGAAGCCACTAGCAATAATCACTGTGTGTTACATAGTTACCCTCCGTGTTCTCCTGGCCGGGAAGGCTCCCCCCCGCCAGACAGAACACAATGGCTCCGCAGGAGGGATTCCCCTATCAGCACATCTATAGTCGGCTTTAGTCTGTGCGGATGGAGGAATCAAATGATTTTCAGAGAAAATCGCTCCATCTATAGCCGGCTTTAGACAGGGTTAGTTTGGTTTGTTTTCAGGCTAACTGGTAAGTGTGTTGGGAAATTTGGTTTGTACTCTCCTGGAGTAGTCACATTTTTACCAAGTACAAGGCACATTGCAAGTAAAAAAAAAAAATTATTATACGCAGAGATGTAAATTTTTTGTTTTCATGTGCAACCACTCTGCTTTTACAGGACATCCTAATGGGATAACTATTTACAAAGAATTTTTTTTTAGTGCCCATGATGCAAACAGAATTTCAGTAAATTGAAATCTGACTGATTGGTTTGAATAACTGCACTCAATTCCGGGAATCATTATCGAAAAAGGACTGTGGAAGATGAGTGTAATGGTTCATTATATTTACTTTTGTGCTCTCTTTTCTAGGATGCAGTTTTGATGGGACCATATAAGTACCATATCCTGCATATTCTGCTTTATTTGAAAGGAATGCCTCACCACAATAGAAGCCTATGGGGTCCCCAAGACAGCAACTCATTCTATTACAATAACAAGCAGGTATGGGAGGCAGGGAGCTAAGCATACTGCTGCACACCCATCAGTACTATAATTCTATAAGGAGAACGTGGAGCTAAGTATATTGTGGCAAATACATTTACTTTCCACCTTGATTTCATAGATAACTTCTGGAGTTCTCCTTTAACTTTGTTTTTTTTTGCACTGCCTTATTAAATATGCACCATTAACTTGTAAGGGTGCTGGATAATGAAGAGCATCTAATTTGCATATTAGTTGAATTCTCAATGCAAGGAAAGTAGATGGAATTGCCAGGGGTTATTTAGAAACGTTGATGTAATGATTGCTTTCGATTTGCACTACTTCACTGCTAAATTTGTCCCCAATTCATAAAAGTTCAACATGAAAAATTGTGCTGGAGGTGTGGGATGGGAGAAGATAGGAAGATGAATAAGAAAACACACTGGAGAAAAATTGCAAAAATGTGTTGACATACGGGGGAGAATAAAAGTGTCAAAAAACAATGATTCCATTTTTTAGGAGTGTTCTTTCTTCAGCTTCCCTTTGAAAATTCTAAAAGGCTTATGCAAGGTTTAGGAGTGTACTTAACAATATTTTTACCCAGGATTTACACAACTTTCACCCAAGAGCCACCTTTTTTCACATAAACTTTAATTAGAAAATTTAGGTGAATCTTGGGTGAAAACCTTGGGAATCAGACCACATAGTGTTTAACCACTTGCCGACTGCCCCATAGCAGATTTACTGCTACAGGGCGGCCACACTGTGCAGAATCACATATATAAAAGTGATCCTGCACTTCCGGGTTTTGGGTGCGAATGCACACTGCCGGCGCCTCGCTCCCGCTGTGATTTTACACAGCGGGAGCTGATTAGCGGTTTCAGATCTCCGCCAGCCCCCACTGACCAATCGTTACACTGACAGAATGCCAGTCTGCCTATGTCAGTACAGAAGACATGGATCCTGTGTTTCTGTAAAGCAGAAACACAAATCCATGTCTTCCAGTAGTAAAAGCGCCTCCCCCACTACACTGAAACATTAGCTAGGCACACTATGTAAACAAGGCAGACTGTCATTCTGTCAGTACAGAAGACATGGATCCTGTGTTTCTGTAAAGCAGAAACACAAATCCATGTCTTCCAGTGGTAAAAGCGCCTCCCCCACTACACTGAAACATTAGCTAGGCACACAGGTAACCCTTTTATTGCCCCTGGTGTTAACCCCTTCCCTTCCAGTGTCATAAGTACAGTATATTTTTAGCACTAATTAGACCCCTTTCACACTGGGGCTGTGGCCTCGTTAGCACTAAAGCGCCGCTCATTTTTTGGGTGCTTTAGCGCTCTTTAGCGGGCTGCTTTTAATCCCAAAGAAGGGGTTAAAAACTCCCGTGTTGCGGCGCTTCCGAAGCGATGTCCATTCATTCCAATGGGCAGGGCGTTTTGGGAGCGCTAAATACAGTGCTACCAAACCGCGCCAAAGATACTGCTTGCAGGACTTTTCGGAACGTCCCGCAAGTGCATCGCCCGAGTGTGAAAAGTCACACTTGATTGAATGGGAGGCTATTTCCAGCACTAAAGCGACTGAAAACCACCCCAGTGTGAAAGGGGTCTCACTGTATTAGTGTCACTGGTCCCCAAAAAAGTGTCAAATGTGTCAGTTAGGTGTCCGATTTGTCCGCCGCAATATGGCAGTCCCACTATAAGTCGCTGATCGCCACCGTTACTAGTAAAAAATAAGTAAATAAAAATACCCCATAGTTTGTAGACGCTATAACTTTTGCGAAAACCAATCAATATATGCTTATTGGGATTTGTTTTACCAAATATATGCAGCAGAATACATATTGGCCTAAATTGATTACATTTTTTATAGGAAGTGTTTTATAGCAGAAAGTAAAAAATATTGTTTTTTTTTTTTGTTTTTTTTTTTTCCTTGTCAAAAGAAGTTTATTGAGTATACAATATTATAAAGATACATAAAGTAAGTTTACAAGGATCTATAAAGTAAGCTCATTGTTTTACAGTAGGGTTTATATAGGTAAATATCATGAAATTTCAAATATTAAACATTGGGTTCACGTAAACCTAAATTAAAGATATATATCATTTCCTTAGTTACTTTTGTAGGTATTTAAATTATTTATACCTACTATACATATTGTTTACAGGTAGAGTGTATATAGGTCAAATAAATTCTGATAATGAGCTTTAATCCTAAGGTGGAGAAAAGGAAAGAGAAAGAAGAAAAAGGGTAGAAAGGTAGAGGTATGGTCCACAAGGTTGTCCCGCTCGTCAGTTTATTATTCTTTTTAGTTCTCTTTGAAGCCTTAGAATGGGTGTCTCTGTAAGTCATTTAATCTGTTACCATGGCAACAGGACAGAGTCATTGAAGTTTGACAGGAACTGTTGTTTTATCCAAGGATGCCAAAGTTTTTCAAATTTTGGAATTTGATTTTGATCGATGGCTACCATCTTAGCATGGGACATTGTATTATTCATTCTGTGAATTGTTTCTGCTAGTACCAATGTAGGAGATTTCCATGCCTTGGCCACTGTTTGTTTTGCAGCCGTTATTAGTTGGATCATAAGTTTGAATTGAGAGAGTGTTAACCATTTCGGTTTTAGATTAAGTAAAGTTAAATATGGATCTGGTTGTATTATTTTTTTAAATATTTTAGATGCAATCACGAAGACTTCCTTCCAGAAGGTTTGGATTACTGGGCACGTCCACCATATGTGTAAATGTGTGCCTATTTCTGGGCATCCTCGAAAACAAAGAGCTGAGGTATTAGGTGAATATTTTGCCACTCTAGTGGGTACAAGGTACCAGCGAGTTAGGACTTTATAATTTGTCTCCAGTGCTAAGATGCTGGGTGAAGATGACTTAGATGTGAGCCATATGTTAGACCAGTCCGTGTCTTCTAAAGTTCGTCCCAGGTCCTCCTCCCACCTCTGAACGTAGGAGGGTCTATTAAGATTTGCTACTCCATATAATTGATTATAAAGTGATGAAATTGTACCTTTAGCAAATGGATCTTTTGTACAGATTGATTCAAAAATGGATAATGGTGTATCCCCCTTTAGGAATGGTGTATAGAAATTTTTGATTTGGAGATATCTAAATATCTCAGAGTTTGGTAGATCATATTTTTCTCTAAGCGATGGGAATGAAAGGAATGATTTAGATGCTATGAAGTCATTTAGTGTCTGAATGCCTGATGTTGTCCAAGCTTTAAAAGAATTTGGGTAGATCCATGCCGGATAAAAGGCCGGATTTCTGATAAAAGAAAGGAGAGGATTGTGTGGAGATTGTAACTGATATTTGGTTTTTAGTTTATCCCAGAGAGATAAGAAGTGTTTAGTTATGGGATTCTGAATTTTAAAGCGGTCTTTAGGATCAAGCCATAATAAGTTTGATATTAATAGAGGGTCATTTTCTGAAGCCTCTATAAATACCCATAATGGGATTTCCTGTTTTGCATGGTATTTGGACAGACTGGCCAAATGTGCTGCTCTGTAGTAGTTAGTAAAATTAGGGTATCCCAGGCCTCCTTTATTTTTGGGAAGATGTAGTGTGTGTATAGGTATACGTGGTTTAGAAGAGCCCCATATAAACGAAGTTGCTCTTTTTTGTACTATTCTCAAAAAATAGGAAGGAATTGGAATAGGGAGGACTCTGAATAGATAAAGCAATTTGGGTAGAATAGTCATTTTGATTGCATTAATCTTCCCTATCCAGGATAAAGGAAGTTGCGACCATTGTTTTATTAGATTTGTGATCTGTCTTAATACAGGAGGATAATTGGTTGAGAATAAGTCAGAATGAGATGCTGTTAAATGAATTCCAAGATATGGGATTGATTTTTCTGCCCATGTGAATGGGAGTGCAGCCCTAGCTGGGATCAATTCCATCTTTGTGAGTGAAATATTAAGCACTAGGCATTTCTTAGGATTAGGGATGAGCCGAACACCCCCCGGTTCGGTTCGCACCAGAACCTGCGAACGGACCGAAAGTTCGCACGAACATTAGAACCCCATTGACGTCTATGGGACTCGAACGTTCGAAATCAAAAGTGCTCATTTTAAAGGCTAATTTGCATGGTATTGTCCTAAAAAGGGTTTGGGGACCCGGGTCCTACCCCAGGGGACATGTATCAATGGAAAAAAAACTTTTAAAAACGGCCGTTTTTTCGGGAGCAGTGATTTTAATGATGCTTAAAGTAAAAAAAAAAAAAAGTGAAATATTCCTTTAAATATCGTACCTGAGGGGTGTCTATAGTATGCCTGTAAAGTGACGCGTGTTTCCCGTGTTTAGAACAGTCCCTGCACCAAATGTCATTTTTAAAGGAAAAAATCTCATTTAAAACTGCTTGCGGGTTTAATGTAATGTCGGGTCCTGGCAATATGGATGAAAATCAGTGAGACAAACGGCATGGGTACCCCCCAGTCCATTACCAGGCCCTTTGGGTCTTGTATGGATATTAAGGGGAACCCCCCACCCAAATTAAAATAAGGAAAGGTGTGGGGCCATCAGACCCTATATACTCTGAACAGCAGTATACAGGCTGTAGGTTTGTTGTTAAGTAGAATCTCTTTGTAATTTTTAACGGGTACATTTTTAACGTGTTTAGCTCCAGCCAAAAAATCTTTTTTAAGCTTTTTGGAAAACATAGGGAAGGGTTATCACCCCTGTGACATTTGTTTTGCTGTCTTTCCTCCTCTTCAGAAGATTTCACCTCACTTTTTGTCCCAATGGATTGGAAAGCATCAGTGGAAAGGAGAAATGTTTTTCCCATATTAACTCTTACAGGAGAGAATTTCCCTTCCTAGGGGTAGATTTATTCTCACTTCCTGTTGTCTCCTTCCGTTTGCAAGTAGGAGTTGTTTGTAAGTTAGTTGCTTGAAAGTAGGGTCCTGCCCTATATACTCAGCAGAAATTTGGGCCTTAGGTGTTGCTGTGGCCACAACACTGTAAGCCCTCACAGGGCTCTGCTGTGAAATATTAGATCAAGAATTGTAATTACATGCCCCTGTTGAACAGGAGCTGAAAAATTAGGCCTTAGGCACTGGTGCTGGTGCCACAACACTGCAACCCCTCACAGACACTCTAGTTGGAATGCAGGAACGAGCCCTGCTGCAAAGTATTGCATCAAAAATTGTAATTACATGCCCCTGTTAAACAAGGGCTGAAAAATTGGGCCTTAGGCACTGGTGCTGGTGCCACAACACTGCAACCCCTCACAGACACTCTAGTTGGAATGCAGGAACAAGCCCTGCTGCAAAGTATTACATCAAAAATCGTAATTACACGCCCCTGTTAAACAGGGGCTGAAAAATTGTGCCTTAGGCACTGGTGGTGGCACCCAGAACCAAAAATGTTCTTACAAGCTATCAGCGTGATGATTGAGGAGGAAGAGGATAATTACTCAGGGATAGTCACTCAGCATCAGCATAGGCAGTCTTTGAAGGGATCTGAGATTTCAAAAAAAATTATTCGGTTACATCAGCATCAGGTGCTTGGTAGCTGGTGGTGATCCAAGACTCATTCATTTTTATGAAGGTCAGTCGATCGACCGAGTCAGTGGACAGACGCACCCTGTGATCGGTTACCACGCCTTCAGCAGCACTGAATGTGCGTTCCGAAAGAACGCTGGATGCAGGACAGGCCAGTAGCTCAATTGCATACTGTGCAAGCTCTGGCCAGTGATCCATCCTCAAGACCCAGTAACCCAGAGGATTTTCGGTGGGAAAGGTGTCCAAGTCTGATCTTGCCCCTAGGTATTCCTGCACCATGTAAAACAGACGCTGGCGATGGTTGCCGGAACCGATCATACCTTGGGGCTGCGGACCAAAAAATTGTCTGAACGCATCGGTCAGACGGCCACCTTCTCCACCGCTCTTTCTTTGACTGACCGAAGCCTCAGCAACACGTTGTCCAGAAACAGGAGTTTGTAACCTCCCAGTCTCTGGGAACGCATTGCACAGACCTTTCTGCAAGGCCTCCCGAAGATGTTTCATCCTCTGCTCCCTCTGCGATGGCAAGATAAGGTCCGCAACCTTACCCTTGTAACGTGGATCAAGGCGGGTTGCCAGCCAGTATTGGTCCTTCTCCTTGATACCACGAATACGAGGATCCTTACGCAGGCTTTGCAGGATCAGGGAGGCCATGCAGCGTAGGTTTGCTGAGGCATTCGGTCCGGAGTCCTCTGGGTCACTAAGGACGACATGGTCCGCAGCCACCTCCTCCCAGCCACGTACAAGTCCATGTGTTTCTTGGGATTGATCCCTTAAAGACTGCTGCTGATGCTGAGTGCCAGGCTCCACCTCCATACTGACACAATCTTCCTCCTCCTCCTCCTCCTCTTCCTCCTCGTCCTCTTCCTGTGTGATCGGCGGGCACGCAGGAACACTGTCTGGATAAAGGGGGCCTTGAGAGCTAAGGAAGTCCTCCTCTTCCTGCCTCTGTTCTGCCTCAAGTGCCCTGTCCATTATTCCACGCAGCGTGTGCTCCAACAGGTGGACAAGGGGGACAGTGTCACTGATGCATGCACTGTCACTGCTCACCATCCTCGTGGCCTCCTCAAATGGTGACAGGACAGTGCATGCATCCCTGATCATGGCCCACTGGCGTGGGGAAAAAAAACCAAGCTCCCCTGACCCTATCCTGGTGCCATAGTCGCAAAGGTACTCATTGATGGCCCTCTGCTGCGTGTGCAGCCGCTTCAGCATGGCCAACGTTGAGTTCCACCTGGTGGGCATGTCACAGATTAGGCGGTTCTTGGGCTGGTTAAACTCCTTTTGGAGGTCCGTCAGCCGAGCACTGGCATTATATGACCTGCAGAAATGCACACAGACTTTCCTGGCCTGCCTCAGGACATCCTGTAAGCCCGGGTACCTGCCCAAGAACCGCTGCACCACCAAGTTAAGGACGTGAGCCAAACAGGGCACATGGGTCATTTGTCCCTGTCGGAGGGCAGAGAGGAGGTTGGTGCCATTGTCGCAAACCACCATTCCTGCCTTAAGTTGGCGTGGCGTCAACCACCTCTGAACCTGCCCCTGCAGAGCTGACAGAACCTCTGCCCAAGTGTGGCTCCTGTCCCCCAAGCACACCAGCTCAAGCACCGCATGGCATCTTTTGGCCTGCGTACTTGCGTAGCCCCTTGAACGACTACGGAGCACCGCTGGTTCCGAGGAAGAGGCCATGGAGGAAGAAGAAGAGGAGGGGGTGGAGGAGAGAGGTGTGTCACAATCATTAGCATTTTGGAGGCGTGGTGGCGGAACAACCTCCAACACTACTGCACCTTGTCCTGCATCCTTCCCAGCTGCCAGCAGAGTCACCCAATGCGCCGCGAAACTTAGGTAACGTCCCTGTCCATGCCTGCTGGACCATGAGTCAGCGGTAATATGCACCTTACCGCTGACCGCCCTGTCCAGCGAGGCATGGACATTGCTTTCCACATGCTGGTAGAGAGTGGAATCACCTTCCATGAGAAAAAGTGGCGTTTGGGTACCTGCCACTGAGGAACCGCACATTCCACAAACTCACGGAAGGGCAGAGTCTACCAACTGAAAAGGCAGCAGTTGAAGTGCTAGCAATTTTGCCAAGCTAGCATTCAACCGTTGGGCATGTGGATGGCTGGGAGCAAACTTCTTTCGGCGGTGCAGCAGCTGGGGCAGGGAAATTTGCCTGGTACAATCTGACGTCGGTGTACCAAAATCAGATTGCCCACAAGTACGTGGCTGTGACACACCTAATTCTACACCTTCATTCCTCTCAGTGCAGGTCTCAGAGAGGACTGAAGGTCTAGTGGGGTTGGAAATCTCAGCTAAAGAGGAGCAAGCAGAGGTCCTCTTTGTTCTTTGGTGTGGGTCTTTTAGATACGCTTGCCAACTAACTGCATGGCAGGTCAACATATGTCTGGTCAAGCATGTGGTACCCAAGCGGGAGATGTTTTGGCCACGCGAGATACGCTTGAGACATATGTTGCAAATAGCAGCGGTGCGATCTGATGCACTCGTCTCAAAAAAGGCCCACACCAAAGAACTTTTTGAATAACGCGCAGAGACTGCAGCGCCCTGCACATGTGGAGCTTTGGGGTGTGATGCAGTCAATGTGCTGCCCTTAGGCTGGCCCCTGGAGGGCATCCTGCCTCGTTGGTGATGTGCCGCCTCCTCCTCCTCCTCCTCCTCTCTCCTATCAGGCACCCACGTTGAGTCAGTGACCTCATCATCCCCTCCCTCCTCATCACTGGAGCAAACCTGGCAGTATGCTGCAGCAGGGGGAGCATGACTGCCAGATTGCTGTCCTTCTTGGGCACCCCCTCTGTCCGTGCTCGTGCTACTGCCTTCATCGAGCTCAGTATCATCATCAGAGCCTTCCAAACGCTGGGCATCCTCCTGGAGCATGTACCCAACACTGTGGTCAAACAGTTCGAGGGACTCCTCAGGAGGACATGGTGGGGCTAGGGAAGGAGTCACTGATGACATTGAGCCGAGGGAAGAGGCCGCTGCTTTGCCAGACAAAGTACCCTGGGCATGGGTGAGAGAGGATGAGGAGGATGAGGACGGCTTGGTCATCCACTCGACCAAGTCTTCCGCATGTTGCGGCTCAACATGGCCAGCTGCCGAAAAAAAGGCCAAGCGTGTCCCATGGCCACGTGCTGATGAGGATGCACCGTCTCCACGACCAGCACTAGACACAGAGCCTGCTTGCCCTCTCTTATTGGCTTGTGACTGTCTGCCTCTCCTTCTTGGCCTTCCAGACATACTAATGGCCTGTAGCTGCACTAAGCTGGGATATATATATATATATATATATATATATATGTACTGATACTGCAGCTAGCAAAATCAACTGCCTGCCTGTAGTATGAGAACACCACCAACCTTCTACAGGTAGCTTTAGCTGAACACTGTGAGGTGGACGCACCCCACTAACTTGTAGGTTTAGCAGAACACTGTGAGCAGGACGCACTGCACTAACTGTAAAAAATCTAGCTGCCTGACTGTGGTACTAATAGGATCAAAAGAACACCAGCAATTTTCTTCAGGTAGCTGTATTTACTGTAACAAGACAAGCCTGCCTGTCAGTAAGAAGATAACAGAAACGGATCTAGCTGAACACTGTGAGTAGGACGCACCCCACTAGCTTGTAGGTTTAGCTGAACACTGTGAGGTGGACGCACCCCACTAACTTGTAGGTTTAGCTGAACACTGTGAGCAGGACGCACCCCACTAACTTGTAGGTTTAGCAGAACACTGTGAGCAGGACGCACTGCACTAACTGTAAATAGTCTAGCTGCCTGACTGTGGTACTAATAGGATCAAAAGAACACCAGCAATTTTCTTCAGGTAGCTGTATTTACTGTAACAAGACAAGCCTGCCTGTCAGTAAGAAGATAACAGAAACGGATCTAGCTGAACACTGTAAGCAGGACGCACCCCACTAGCTTGTAGGTTTAGCTGAACACTGTGAGGTGGACGCACCCCACTAACTTGTAGGTTTAGCTGAACACTGTGAGCAGGACGCACCCCACTTACTTGTAGGTTTAGCAGAACACTGTGGGCAGGACGCACTGCACTAACTGTAAATAGTCTAGCTGCCTGACTGTGGTACTAATAGGATCAAAAGAACACCAGTAATTTTCTTTAAAATACTGTAACAAGGCAAGCCTGCCTGTCAGTAAGAAGATAACAGGAACGGATCTAGCTGAACACTGTGAGCAGGACGCACCCCACTAACTTGTAGGTTTAGCAGAACACTGTGAGCAGGACGCACTGCACTAACTGTAAATAGTCTAGCTGCCTGACTGTGGTACTAATAGGATCAAAAGAACACCAGCAATTTTCTTCAGGTAGCTGTATTTACTGTAACAAGACAAGCCTGCCTGTCAGTAAGAAGATAACAGGAACGGATCTAGCTGAACACTGTGAGCAGGACGCACCCCACTAGCTTGTAGGTTTAGCTGAACACTGTGAGGTGGACGCACCCCACTAACTTGTAGGTTTAGCTGAACACTGTGAGCAGGACGCACCCCACTAACTTGTAGGTTTAGCAGAACACTGTGAGCAGGACGCACTGCACTAACTGTAAATAGTCTAGCTGCCTGACTGTGGTACTAATAGGATCAAAAGAACACCAGCAATTTTCTTCAGGTAGCTGTATTTACTGTAACAAGACAAGCCTGCCTGTCAGTAAGAAGATAACAGAAACGGATCTAGCTGAACACTGTGAGCAGGACGCACCCCACTAGCTTGTAGGTTTAGCTGAACACTGTGAGGTGGACGCACCCCACTAACTTGTAGGTTTAGCTGAACACTGTGAGCAGGACGCACCCCACTAACTTGTAGGTTTAGCAGAACACTGTGAGCAGGACGCACTGCACTAACTGTAAATAGTCTAGCTGCCTGACTGTGGTACTAATAGGATCAAAAGAACACCAGCAATTTTCTTCAGGTAGCTGTATTTACTGTAACAAGACAAGCCTGCCTGTTAGTAAGAAGATAACAGAAATGGATCTAGCTGAACACTGTGAGCAGGACGCACCCCACTAGCTTGTAGGTTTAGCTGAACACTGTGAGGTGGACGCACCCCACTAACTTGTAGGTTTAGCTGAACACTGTGAGCAGGACGCACCCCACTTACTTGTAGGTTTAGCAGAACACTGTGGGCAGGACGCACTGCACTAACTGTAAATAGTCTAGCTGCCTGACTGTGGTACTAATAGGATCAAAAGAACACCAGTAATTTTCTTTAAAATACTGTAACAAGACAAGCCTGCCTGTCAGTAAGAAGATAACAGGAATGGATCTAGCTGAACACTGTGAGCAGGACGCACCCCACTAACTTGTAGGTTTAGCAGAACACTGTGAGCAGGACGCACTGCACTAACTGTAAATAGTCTAGCTGCCTGACTGTGGTACTAATAGGATCAAAAGAACACCAGCAATTTTCTTCAGGTAGCTGTATTTACTGTAACAAGACAAGCCTGCCTGTCAGTAAGAAGATAACAGAAACGGATCTAGCTGAACACTGTGAGCAGGACGCACCCCACTAGCTTGTAGGTTTAGCTGAACACTGTGAGGTGGACGCACCCCACTAACTTGTAGGTTTAGCTGAACACTGTGAGCAGGACGCACCCCACTAACTTGTAGGTTTAGCAGAACACTGTGAGCAGGACGCACTGCACTAACTGTAAATAGTCTAGCTGCCTGACTGTGGTACTAATAGTATCAAAAGAACACCAGCAATTTTCTTCAGGTAGCTGTATTTACTGTAACAAGACAAGCCTGCCTGTCAGTAAGAAGATAACAGAAACGGATCTAGCTGAACACTATGAGCAGGATGCACTGCACTAAATGTAAATAGTCTAGAAGATAACAGGAACGGATCTAGCTAAACTGAATACAGTGTATATATATATATGCAACACCTGGGATGCATATATACACAATACACTTTAAGTGCAGCTAACTGACTGACTGTCCTGCCTAATCTAGCTAACTCAAATGAAATGACACTGTCTCTCTCTCTCTCTAAGCACACCGGAACACACTGCACAGGGCCGCCGTGCAGGCGGCCTTATATAGTGTGGGGCGTGTACTAAATCCCCTGAGCCATAATTGGCCAAAGCCTCCTTGGCTTTGGCCAATTATGGCTCTCTGTTAAGGCGGCGCTGTGATTGGCCAAGCATGCGGGTCATAGTGCATGCTTGGCCAATCATCAGCAAGCAATGCACTGCGATGCCGCAGTGAATTATGGGCCATGACGCGCCACACGAATTTGGCGCGAACGGCCCATATCGTTCGCAATTCGGCGAACGATCGAACAGCCGATGTTCGAGTCGAACATGGGTTCGACTCGAACACGAAGCTCATCCCTACTTAGGATTAATCATAAGGCCGGATAGGGCTGCAAATCCATCAAGAGCTGGTATTAAGTTAGGACCAGAGACCTGTGGTGATGATAGAAAAAGTAATATATCGTCTGCAAATATACATAATTTGTGTGTAATACCTCCTACTTCAATGCCAGTTATAGTTTGGTTTGTTCTGATGTATTGGGCCATGGGTTCGAGTATAAGGGCAAATAATAAGGGAGATAATGGGCAACCCTGTCGGGTACCTCTTTCGATATTAAAGGCTTCAGATTTGTATCCAGCATATTTTATATAGGCTTTGGGTTTATTATATAATGCTTTGATCCATGTTAAAAAGTGGGGTCCAAAACCCCATTTTTGTAATGAATATTGCATATATTGCCAGGATACTGTGTCAAATGCCCTCTTAATATCGAGAGATAGAAAACATAAAGGGATTTTCTGTTTTTTAGCAATATGTGCCAATAACACTGCCCTGCGTATATTATCGCCTGCCTGTCTATTTGGCATGAAGCCTACTTGATCTCTATGTATTAATTTTCCTATAATGCTATTGAGGCGTTTTGCTATTATTTTTGCTAATAATTTAATATCGAGGTTTAACAGAGAGATAGGCCGATAATTCACACAGGAAGTATCATCAGAAAGGGGTTTTGGGATCATACAAACAATTGGCATTAGTGTTTCTTGCCGAAAAGAATGTCCATCTAGAAGTTTGTTAAAAGTTTCAGTGAGAATGGGAGAGAGTATTTCTGAGAATGTTTTATAGTATAAAGCCGAGTAGCCGTCTGGGCCTGGTCTTTTGTTAAGTTTTAGGTCTTTTATGGCGTTAGCAACTTCATCTATAGTTATAGGCTCATCCAAACTGCTTTTTTGATTCTGAGATAACTCAGGTAAGGTTATTTTTGAGAAGAAGGATTCAGCCTCTGTAGGATTAAATTCATTGTTCGTCTTGTACAAAGTTGAGAGATGTGAGTGAAATTTATGGACTATTTTAACTGGATTACAAGTGTAAACATTTTTTGATAATTTCAAACGTATTGGTTTGAAAGATTTGTTAGTTGAATTTAATGCCCGAGCCAAATATGTACCTGGTTTGTTTGTATTCATGTAGAAATTGTGTTTGGAGCGTTTGAGGGATTTATCAACTGACTCAGTGAGAAATAGATCGTATTCCAATCTAGATTTTTCCAGATGAGATTTTGTACTCTGAGATGGATTATCTTGAAATGATATGTAGGCTGCATTAAAATTGAGTTCTAGTTTTTTTGCTAGATTTTTGCGTTCCCGTTTAAATAGTGCCATTTGTCTTTGTATTGTACCACGCAAGACAGGCTTATGAGCTTCCCACAGTGTTATTGGGGAAATGTCTGTTGTATTATTAATTGATATGTATTCCTTTAAAGCTTGTTCAATGGCCATCTGATGTAGTGGGTGTTTGAGCATTATGTCCGGTAAGTACCACGTTGGGTCATGCGCTTTTGGTATGGCTGAGGCTATAGTAGTGTATACTGCATTATGGTCAGACCACAGAATCGGAATTATATCTGATGCAATAATTTCTGGTATCATTCCTATTGTTAGAAAAATATGATCTATTCTGGTGAAGGTTTGATGAGGGTGCGAGAAATAAGTGAATTTCTTTTTCATTGGGTTACTTTCTCTCCATGAATCTACCAGATTGTATTTGGAAAGAAGTTGAGAAAAAGGTAATCTAGAGGTTATTTTGGATGGTGTAAAAGGTGATTTATCTAGAAATGGGAGGAGGACCTGGTTCGAATCCCCACACATTATCACTGTTCCTATTTTGTGTGTATTAATCACTTGTAATATATGTGAGAGGAATGGTGTAGGTTGTTTGTTAGGAGCGTAGTAGGAAATCACCGTGATTGCTGTATCCATTATATAACCCATGAGTATCAGGTATCTACCTTCTGGGTCTTTAATTTCTGATGATAAGGTGAATGGTGTGGATTGGTGAAATGCAATTAGAGTTCCCCTTTGCTTGGTACAGGCAGAAGCCGTGTAAATTTGTTGATAAAAAGGAGAAATATATTTTGGAGTAGAATCTTTGGTGAAGTGTGTTTCTTGGAGGCATACTATGTGAGCCTTCTTGTTATGGAAAGTACGGAAGGCTTTGGTCCTTTTTTGAGGGACATTTATTCCCTGAACATTCAGGGAAAGTATATTCAGTGGTGCCATGGCAATAGATCAAATAGTTTTGACTTACTTTTTGTTATGCAGAGCTGACGGCGCAGATCAACCTGTGTGGACTGAAGAGATGAATAGATAGAAAAGAAACCAGTGAATTCTGGAGTAAAGAGTAAACAAAAAACATATGAGATTAGATGATACATTGTATAAATTATTTTTTGCAAGTAATCACAATTTACCCGTGAAAGAGAATAAATATCTCTCTCAGGGGAATAAGTGCCTTCGTCACACTCCCACATAATATGGTTGGGAGAATGAGGAGGGCTAATGGGGGTACACGGATCTTCCGCTTACAGGAGAGAAGTGCTATGTCAAAAGACATCAAAATGATGTTTCATTAATTGGAGTGCAGAATATAGTTTTTGTTGAAATTATTTATTCCAGGGTGGTTGTATATGGTTAGTCTTGCCCTAGGCTAAATAATTCAGTTAGAAAGGTACTGTTAATAACTTTGGTATTGATGAAGATAGTTTGAATTATTTTGGGATTTTAACCCTTTTAGAGTAAATAATTACATATTTTATTCATATGTAACTGTTTAGATATGTTAACTCATAAAATAGAGGTTGTATTGCTTCAGATTAGAATAAACAAAAACATAATTCTAGGAACTAGTTAGGTAATAATATATTTGTTTTAAGAAAAGAAAGAAAAAGCTTCCATTACTTCTGGATTATTGAATATATTTGTCCTAAAAAGTAATAAATCTATTGTTATTACTTGATAATATATAACTGAACAAGAATTTCCTTATTTCACTTATATATTCTAAGGCTATATGAATCAGAAGTAATAAGAAATATAACTGGAATGTAACATGATACCACACAGTGTGTGACTATCAGAATGCAGTTACATTCAGTTATAAATATAGGTTTTTTATAGAGAACCATCTCTTAGTATAATAAATGAAGAGATATCAGGAATTAGGATGTCAGTCCATTGAATCTTCTTGGTCCATGGATGATGTGGCATAACGGCCTCTTTTGTGAGAATGATGATTCCCATTTTGTTCTGAAATTTTCTGGGTGCTGCCTGAAGGTGAAGATGATGCCAATCTTCTGCGTGTGGGAGTGTTGCTGCTTGTGGGTTCTGTCAGATTTAATTTTAAAAGGGTTTGTTGTAGTTCATCTGCTGATCTGCTTCTGTAAATTGTACCTTGGTAGTTAAATCTGACTGAAAAGGGGAAGCCCCATTGATACATAATGTTGTGGCGTTGCAGTTCCATTAGTTGGGGTTTCATGGATCGTCTTTTAGTAATAGTAAGTTGGGATAGGTCAGCAAAAATTTGATAATTGTGTCCTTGAAAATTAAGTTCCTTTTTTTCTCTTGCAGCAATTAGTATTTGTTCTTTTGTTCTGTAATAATGAAATTTTGTGATTATATCACGTGGGGGTCCATCTTTCTTTTTGGCTGTGAGGGCTCTGTGTACTCTGTCCAGTTCTAAACGTTCAATAGGGATATCTGGCTTTAGTTCTTGTAATAGAGCAGTAATAGTAGATTGCAGGTCTGTCACAGTTTCAGGTATTCCCCTTATGCGCAAGTTTGAACGTCTGGCTCTATTTTCGTAATCTTCGAGCTTAGTTTGAAGTATTAAATTCTCTTCTTTTAATTGTTCCAATTCTGTTATATTTTCTTGGGTTGTAATTTCAATTTCATCCATTTTTATTTCTAAGGCTGCGGTGCGGTTTCCCAGCTCTCTTATTTCTTTGGTTAGGCTTTTTGTTATTTGGTCTGAGGTTTGTTTTAAAGCCTTATGAAGCATCTTTTCAAATTGTAATAATATTACTGGGGATACTGAGGAGGCTTGTGGAGAAGTTTGTGAGAGGATTTGTTCTGTATCTGACTCAAATGGAGAGTCTTGCTGTGACATTTTCTGTCTGTGAGAGCGCCCTGATGCTGTATCTTGTGAGGTGACTGGAGCTGCTTCAGCTGCAGTGAGTGCCTGTGAGCTCTTTGTGAGGTGATTTTTATTTCTGCCACGGCTTCCTCCCAGTACCATATTTCCTGCCCAAACTTTCACAGTTTGTTCCCTGGGGCAAAAAGGTTCAAATGGATACCTTTTGAGCCTGCAGGCTCCGCTTTGTCCTTCTCTTCTCTCCTCAGCGGTGTGGAGCTCTAACAATGCATGCCTGCTCTGCTAGGCTCCGCCTCCTGCCCCCGAAATTTATGGACTATTTTAACTGGATTACAAGTATAAACATTTTTTGATAATTTCAAACGTATTGGTTTGAAAGATTTGTTAGTTGAATTTAATGCCCGAGCCAAATATGTACCTGGTTTGTTTGTATTCATGTAGAAATTGTGTTTGGAGCGTTTGAGGGATTTATCAACTGACTCAGTGAGAAATAGATCGTATTCCAATCTAGATTTTTCCAGATGAGATTTTGTACTCTGAGATGGATTATCTTGGAATGATATGTAGGCTGCATTAAAATTGAGTTCTAGTTTTTTTGCTAGATTTTTGCGTTCCCGTTTAAATAGTGCCATTTGTCTTTGTATTGTACCACGCAAGACAGGCTTATGAGCTTCCCACAGTGTTATTGGGGAGATGTCTGTTGTATTATTAATTGATATGTATTCCTTTAAAGCTTGTTCAATGGCCATCTGATGTAGTGGGTGTTTGAGCATTATGTCTAGTAAGTACCACGTTGGGTCAGGCGCTTTTGGTATGGCTGAGGCTATAGTAGTGTATACTGCATTATGGTCAGACCATGGAATCGGAATTATATCTGATGCAATAATTTCTGGTAGCATTCCTATTGTTAGAAAAATATGATCTATTCTGGTGAAGGTTTGATGAGGGTGCGAGAAATAAGTGAATTTCTTTTTCATTGGGTTACTTTCTCTCCACGAATCTACCAGATTGTATTTGGAAAGAAGTTGAGAAAAAGGTAATCTAGAGGTTATTTTGGATGGTGTAAAAGGTGATTTATCTAGAAATGGGAGGAGGACCTGGTTCGAATCCCCACACATTATCACTGTTCCTATTTTGTGTGTATTAATCACTTGTAATATATGTGAGAGGAATGGTGTAGGTTGTTTGTTAGGAGCGTAGTAGGAAATCACCGTGATTGCTGTATCCATTATATAACCCATGAGTATCAGGTATCTACCTTCTGGGTCTTTAATTTCTGATGATAAGGTGAATGGTGTGGATCGGTGAAATGCAATTAGAGTTCCCCTTTGCTTGGTACAGGCAGAAGCCATATAAATTTGTTGATAAAAAGGAGAAATATATTTTGGAGTAGAATCTTTGGTGAAGTGTGTTTCTTGGAGGCATACTATGTGAACCTTCTTGTTATGGAAAGTACGGAAGGCTTTGGTCCTTTTTTGAGGGACATTTATTCCCTGAACATTCAGGGAAAGTATATTCAGTGGTACCATGGCAACAGATCAAATAGTTTTGACTTACTTTTTGTTATGCAGAGCTGACTGCGCAGATCAACCTGTGTGGACTGAAGAGATGAAAAGATAGAAAAGAAACCAGTGAATTCTGGAGTAAAGAGTAAACAAAAAACATATGAGATTAGATGATACATTGTATAAATTATTTTTTGCAAGTAATCACAATTTATCCGTGAAAGAGAATAAATATCTCTCTCAGGGGAATAAGTGCCTTCGTCACACTCCCACATAATATGGTTGGGAGAATGAGGAGGGCTAATGGGGGTACACGGATCTTCCGCTTACAGGAGAGAAGTGCTATGTCAAAAGACATCAAAATGATGTTTCATTAATTGGAGTGCAGAATATAGTTTTTGTTGAAATTATTTATTCCAGGGTGGTTGTATATGGTTAGTCTTGCCCTAGGCTAAATAATTCAGTTAGAAAGGTACTGTTAATAACTTTGGTATTGATGAAGATAGTTTGAATTATTTTGGGATTTAACCCTTTTAGAGTAAACAATTACATATTTTATTCATATGTAGCTGTTTAGATATGTTAACTCATAAAATTGAGGTTGTATTGCCTCAGATTAGAATAAACAAAAACATAATTCTAGGAACTAGTTAGGTAATAATATATTTGTTTTAAGAAAAAAAAGAAAAAGCTTCCATTACTTCTGGATTATTGAACATATTTGTCCTAAAAAGTAATAAATCTATTGTTATTACCTGATAATATATAACTGAACAAGAATTTCCTTATTTCACTTATATATTCTAAGGCTATATGAATCAGAAGCAATAAGAAATATAACTGGAATGTAACATGATCCCACACAGTGTGTGACTATCAGAATGCAGTTACATTCAGTTATAAATACAGGTTTTTTTTTAGAGAACCATCTCTTAGTATAATAAATGAAGAGATATCAGGAATTAGGATGTCAGTCCATTGAATCTTCTTGGTCCATGGATGATGTGGCATAACGGCCTCTTTTGTGAGAATGATGATTCCCATTTTGTTCTGAAATTTTCTGGGTGCTGCCTGAAGGTGAAGATGATGCCATTCTTCTGCGTGTGGGAGTGTTGCTGCTTGTGGGTTCTGTCAGATTTAATTTTAAAAGGGTTTGTTGTAGTTCATCTGCTGATCTGCTTCTGTAAATTGTACCTTGGTGGTTAAATCTGACTGAAAAGGGGAAGCCCCATTGATACATAATGTTGTGGCGTTGCAGTTCCATTAGTTGGGGTTTCATGGATCGTCTTTTAGTAATAGTAAGTTGGGATAGGTCAGCAAAAATTTGATAATTGTGTCCTTGAAAATTAAGTTCCTTTTTTTCTCTTGCAGCAATTAGTATTTGTTCTTTCGTTCTGTAATAATGAAATTTTGTGATTATATCACGTGGGGGGTCCATCTTTCTTTTTGGCTGTGAGGGCTCTGTGTACTCTGTCCAGTTCTAAACGTTCAATAGGGATATCTGGCTTTAGTTCTTGTAATAGAGCAGTAATAGTAGATTGCAGGTCTGTCACAGTTTCAGGTATTCCCCTTATGCGCAAGTTTGAACGTCTGGCTCTATTTTCGTAATCTTCGAGCTTAGTTTGAAGTATTAAATTCTCTTCTTTTAATTGTTCCAATTCTGTTATATTTTCTTGGGTTGTAATTTCAATTTCATCCATTTTTATTTCTAAGGCTGCGGTGCGGTTTCCCAGCTCTCTTATTTATTTGGTTAGGCTTTTTGTTATTTGGTCTGAGGTTTGTTTTAAAGCCTTATGAAGCATCTTTTCAAATTGTAATAATATTACTGGGGATGCTGAGGAGGCTTGTGGAGAAGTTTGTGAGAGGATTTGTTCTGTATCTGACTCAAATGGAGAGTCTTGCTGTGACATTTTCTGTCTGTGAGAGCGCCCTGATGCTGTATCTTGTGAGGTGACTGGAGCTGCTTCAGCTGCAGTGAGTGCTGTGAGCTCTTTGTGAGGTGATTTTTATTTCTGCCACGGTTTCCTCCCAGTACCATATTTCCTGCCCAAACTTTCACAGTTTGTTCCCTGGGGCAAAAAGGTTCAAATGGATACCTTTTGAGCCTGCAGGCTCCGCTTTGTCCTTCTCTTCTCTCCTCAGCGGTGTGGAGCTCTAACAATGCATGTCTGCTCCGCTAGGCTCCGCCCATCTCCCCCGTTTTTTTTTTTCAAGCTTGTCAGTCATTCTTTGTTTCTAGCGCAAAAAATCAAAACCGCAGAGGTGATCAAATACCACCAAAATAAAGCTCTATTCATGGGAAAAAAAGGACATACATTTTATTTGGGTACAGCATTGCACGACGATTGTGCAATTGTCAGTTAAAATAATGCAGTGCCGTATCGCAAAAAATGGCCTGGTCATGAAAGGGGGGGGAATCTTCCAGAGGTGAAATGGTTAATTTGTTAACAGTAACATTTTTAAAGCAGACATTAAACCCAAAAGCAAACATTTATTACATTGCTGCTTACCAACTCTTATGCCCCTTACACACGATCGGACATTGATCGGACATTCCGACAACAAAATCCATGGATTTTTCCCGACGGATGTTGGCTCAAACTTGTTTTGCGTACACACGGTCGCACAATGTTGTCGGAATTTCCGATCGCCAAGAAAGCGGTGACGTACACCACGTACAACGAGACTAGAAAAGGCCAGTTCAGAACCAAGCGCGCCACCCTTTGGGCTCCTTTTGCTAATCTCGTGTTAGTAAAAGTTTGGTGAGAGACGATTCACGCTTTTTCAGACTCATGGTTTTCAGATCGTTTTCTGCTGTTCAGTTTGCGCTTGTGGGTCTGTATCTGCTCTTCGGTGCGTGCAGCAAGTGACGTGTGACTCTTGTCATTCTGTTCTTGTTCGTTCGTTACTGTTTTTCAGGTCGCTCTTCACAGGCCTTGCTATTCTTCAGTGCGTTCTGTTACTTCGTTCTGAGCAGCCAACCGTTTTCTAGCCATGTTGCGTATACCTACTCCTCGTAGAGTTCGTGCTGTGCGGGGGCTTGGTGTTGAGGTCCTGACCTTGACACAAGTCCAGTCCATGAACAGGGTGGGGAGGAGTTCATGGACCAAGAATTGGTTGCTTCAACGTGACCAGTTCTGTCACATGCCTTTGCTCCGTGAAATCCGTGAGAATAATCCTGATGATTTCAGGAACTTTCTCCGGATGACGGACCCCGTATTTCACCGTTTGTTAGCGTTGCTGACTCCTATATTAGCAGGCAGGATACCTGCATGAGGCAAGCCATCACTCCAGAGCAGAGGCTGGTCGCCACCCTGCGGTACTTGGCGATGGGGAGAAGCCTGCAGGACTTGAAGTTCTCAACAGGCATCTTCCCCCAGGCTCTGGGGATCATTATCCCGGAGACCTGTTCTGCCATCATCCAGGTCCTGCAGAAGGAGTATATTAAGGTAAGATTTATCCTTTAATATCAAATTTTATTGTATTTAATGTTTGCTAATATATTGTATTTCTTTCCTCATTCCCTAATTACCATGATTGTAATATGCTGTGAATGTCCCCTTTGTCCTCATGCATGCTGTATTTTTCTTTAATTTTTTTTTTTTTTTGTCCTTCATACATATTTGCCTTCACTTACCTCCCCAGCATGGTCTCCTGGCCCTATATTCACCTCATGTAGTCACTTAACAATGTATTTTATCAGCTCCATAGTAGTGCTTTACCCCAAACACCCCCTAAAATGTTTTTAAATGTGATTTGAGCTTTAAATTCAGGCAGAGTGCCAGAGGCTTTTTTTGGGGGATCCCCAAATCATTTGGAACCCTCCCCCCCCCCAACTGCTAAGTCAGCTGATACCAATTCTATATCTATCCTCAATCATCTATCTGCTGACTTTGCCAAACCCATACACACTATACCCATCTCTTTTGTGGTCAGATTTATGGATGAATTCCCCAAAGCATGTAGTGCAAGGGCCTGCCTGTATACTTTCAAATGGTACTGTTAAAAGTTTTTGTATACTATTATTATCTTGATAGGTAATAGCAGAATGTCCAAATGTGCTCAAATGTGTACAATGTGTATTTATATCTTTGTATTATGACACTTCTTAAAAGGGGGTAAATCTGCGGCGCTAATTTAAATAATTAATGTAAAACCACCAACTATACCAAGAGGTAATAAAGCCAGATCTCCAGGTATCGATAATGTCTAATTGCTTAATCTTCCACTACATTGTGCAATCAAAGGTCACAGAAAGCCAGTATTGCATCAAAAAATGAAATAACTAAAACAAAACAATGTAATTACACAAAATGGGGATAATAGGTCGCTAATTCTAAATAGCCAATACAGATGTAAATAACTAAATAAAAAGTCCACTGAAATAAATAAACAGTGAAAAATAATATCCACAGACCCCACAGCTAAAAAGGATCTTCAAAACCACTACTCAAAGAAAATAAATCCAAATTAAGACATATCCTTAAAAAATATCTGCAATTATGATAATTAGTGCAGCAATCAAAAAATATAAATAAATAATTGGATGAAAAAATATCTGCAATTATGATAATTAGTGCAGCAATCAAAAAATAATATAAATAAATAATTGGATGAAAAAATAAATAGTGAAACAATAAGTGTAGTTAACACAGCATAAATTAAGATGACAATCTAATAATACCAAAACTATGAATAAAAGTGACTAAAAGTGTCCAGTGAAAAAATAAACCATAAATACAACATAGGTGATATCACCGGGTGTGAATGAATAATACTGCGAAAGCAATGTAATTATATAAAACAGTCTCCAAAACGTCCCATCCAAAAAAATTAAATCAATCAATAAAAGTATCAAGTGGAAAAATAAATTGCAACATATGTGATGACACAGAGTGTAAAATGAATGAAGAATACTAGGAGAAAGTAATTACACAAAACAGTCTCAAAAAAGTCCCATAGAAGATAAGATCTCCATTGTGACAAATATAATTGAGAAAACGTGCCAAACAAAGTTGTTCCAAAGGTATTCAGTGATAAATAAATGGTGTGTAATGGTAGCGGTTCCCCCAGCCTCTCACCTCCCGGCTGAACGATCACAGCCTATCAAGCAAGTGACAGATGAAACACCGGCTTCCCAGTCTCCTTGTTACCAGGGGTCTCCAGAGTGCTGCTTTCAGGTTCAGCTCAAAAGAAAGGAAAGGGCTCCATAGTGTAGCAAGTAATTTCAAAATTTATTTCAACAATAATCCACTTACATAGAGAACTGGATAACACAGAAAGCTCTCAGGCTGCTCTCAGCTCAACGATCCCGGCCGTGATCGGAGAGACAAGCTGCAGCCGAAACGATCCGCCTCTCTCTTCTCTGACGCGTTGCGTGACTGTCACGTCACTTTCTCACGTTTTCTCACCTTTGTTTGGCACGTTTTCTCAATTATATTTGTCACAATGGAGATCTTATCTTCTATGGGACTTTTTTGAGACTGTTTTGTGTAATTACTTTCTCCTAGTATTCTTCATTCATTTTACACTCTGTGTCATCACATATGTTGCAATTTATTTTTCCACTTGATACTTTTATTGATTGATTTAATTTTTTTGGATGGGACGTTTTGGAGACTGTTTTATATAATTACATTGCTTTCGCAGTATTATTCATTCACACCCGGTGATATCACCTATGTTGTATTTATGGTTTATTTTTTCACTGGACACTTTTAGTCACTTTTATTCATAGTTTTGGTATTATTAGATTGTCATCTTAATTTATGCTGTGTTAACTACACTTATTGTTTCACTATTTATTTTTTCATCCAATTATTTATTTATATTATTTTTTGATTGCTGCACTAATTATCATAATTGCAGATATTTTTTCATCCAATTATTTATTTATATTTTTTGATTGCTGCACTAATTATCATAATTGCAGATATTTTTTAAGGATATGTCTTAATTTGGATTTATTTTCTTTGAGTAGTGGTTTTGAAGATCCTTTTTAGCTGTGGGGTCTGTAGATATTATTTTTCACTGTTTATTTATTTCAGTGGACTTTTTATTTAGTTATTTACATCTGTATTGGCTATTTAGAATTAGCAACCTATTATCCCCATTTTGTGTAATTACATAGTTTTGTTTTAGTTATTTCATTTTTTGATGTAATACTGGCTTTCTGTGACCTTTGATTGCACAATGTAGTGGAAGATTAAGCAATTAGACATTATCGATACCTGGAGATCTGGCTTTATTACCTCTTGGTATAGTTGGTGGTTTTACATTAATTATTTAAATTAGCGCCGCAGATTTACCCCCTTTTTAGCAATTCTCTTTAGGTGTGTGAACACCATTATTTGTGGCTGCTATTCTGTCCTATTTTGACGTTTTTAAGGTATTTTTATATATATTATTTTTATTGTTGGATTTTTAATATTTTTTAATATTTTTTATAATTTTGGTGTGCGCACAAGTACCTATTACCATATCGTGACACTTCTTACCTGTCCAGTGGGCTGCCATTAGTGTAACTTAGGAGGGGCTGGCCAAAGTAATACCCATTATTTAGGCATTCATCTCTCAATGAAGTGGAGAGGGTTACCTGTCCAAGAGTTCCCCCCCCTATAATGTTAGAAATGGCCCATGAGAGGGGGTGGGGGAGGGGGAATCTGATAGGTGTACCTTATACTTTGGTCTTTAAAAACACCCTCAAATAAATGTTATCTTGATGTTGGCCAAGAATGTTTGTGTCTAATCTGCTTTTCCTGTGTGCAAAATGACAATTTTTTTTTTCTTGTTTGACTCCACAGTTTCCTTCCACGCCACAGGAATGGCAGACTATGGCCTCCCACTTTGCCCAGCGGTGGGACTTTCCTAACTGCGGAGGGGCAATTGATGGGAAACACGTCCACATCGTCCCACCACCCAACTCGGGGTCGTACTATTTCAACTATAAGGGGTTCAATAGTATTGTGATGTTGGCGGTGGTGTCGGCTACTTACGAGTTCCTGTATGTGGACGTGGGGAAGAATGGCCGGATGTCCGATGGTGGAGTCATTGCCCATACGGAGTTCTACAGGCGTCTCCAGAATGGCAGATTGGACTTGCCACCTCAAGAAGACAATGTGGAAGGACTCCCATTCGTCTTCGTTGCAGATGAAGCATTTGCGCTGGCGGACCATCTTATGCGGCCATTCCCGATCAGGACCCTCACCCCGGACCAGAGGGTTTTTAATTACCGGCTGGCCAGAGCCAGAAGAGTGGTGGAGAACACGTTTGGAATCATGGCCAGCGGTTCCGCCTATTTCTTACACCCATACACATGGCGGAGTACAAACTGAATCATATCATCCTGGCGTGCTGTGTTCTACACAACTTTTTACGGCAACATTCTGCCAACTATGCTGGCTCAGTTGGGCCTGAGGCTGGAATTCAAAATGAACCAACCCTGACGGCGCTTGAAAGTGGCCGTCCTGGCTTGCCCCCCCTGTGTGCCTGTGATGTCTGTCTAAGATACCTTGAATACTTTGCGGGTAGGGGAGCTATCAATATGCCAGACAATGTCTGAAACCTTTTTAAAAAAAAAAAATTACGTACTAAAATCTTTGGTGACATTTACTGCTTGTGTTTCTTTTAGCTGACCCTGACAGAAATGTGGTGAGTCCTGAAAATGGCGTGATTGTGTAACATTACAAAGCATTGTTGGGTGTTATTTACTAAAGGCAAAGACACTTTGCACTACAAGTGCACTTGAAACTGCACTTGCAGTGCAAAGTGGATTTGCCCTTAGGAAATAACCCCCATTGTCACTGAAAACACCAATTAGAGCACAAAAAAAGTGTTGGAGCGTTGAAACAATAATCCACACATTCTTGATTAACAATCTTTTTAATACCAGCACAATCACATGTGCATTTAGAAAAGGTTTTTAAAACAAACCAACATGTTTGTTCTATAACAATTTTTGGGGTCACATTAGAAAAAGTAGAAATGTCCATTTAAGATAAAACAGGCATGTTTAAAACCAACAAGAAAGACACAAATCTTGAACTTACAAAGTTCACATTTGGTAGAACTTGAAGGCAATATCAGACATGAGTATTTACAAACTGTGTTTGATATTGCGTTCAGATGGGGTGAAGTCACCCCTACAAAAGCCAAATTTTGAAGATGCACACCAATTGTTGAATGTCAACATGTGCTATCTGCCATCACAGGGGAACAAGGGACATGTTTTGTGGGTGCAACCCCTTCCTCACAGCTACTTTATTATTGAGGAAGGGGTTGCACCCCCAAAATGCGTCCATTGATCTCCCGTGATGGCAGATAGCACATGTTGACACACTGCGTGCCTCTTCAAAATTTGGCTTTCCGCAAATATGTCAAAAAATGGTAAAAATTTTAAGGTCACAAAAAGCGCAAAAAAAAAAAATAGGGATTTTGAGGGGTTTTAAACTCTCCCTAAAACATCAATGATGTTCTTAATTTTTTTTTGAACATCATTGATGCTTTTCTGGATGTTTTCCAAGTCCCTATTACACCCCATGATCTCCCCGATCAGAATCTGTGCACTTTCCAAGGTGAAATGCCCTGGATCCACAACATCACGATCACCTAAAAAGATAGAAACAAAAACACACCATGTATTATAAATATGCCTGTGCCTGTTGTGGTGCCAATTTCCACCAGGTCTTCCTCCTCCTGCTCTGCTTGGCTTGGGTGGATTTCCCCTTCTTCCAGAGGTGGGGGGTCTGTGGTCTCATCGGATGAGGGGTGTCCTCTGAGTCTTTTATCCCCTATGTAAAAAAAAATAGGTATAATTAGCACACAGATATTTCATGGCAGAAATAGGAATATGAAACATTGCTTGGAAGTGGGGTACAATTGTCTATTTTGGCAGAGTTCCAAGATGTAGAATTTTTAGTGTCCTTTGTCAAGCTTCAATACTTTACCTGTTTTGTACAAGCTTCACAGATGAAGACACCCCTATAGTATACACTGGAGCACCTGTGTGGGCCCCCTAATAAAAAGGGTGTTCTTGTGTCCCACACTAGTGCCCAGCGTCCAGATGTGTAAACAGCTACTGAGTGTCCTCTCCTTACACAGAATCTAGTTTGCATTTCATTCTAGTTACAAACCCATCTACACAACCAAATTATTTGCAGACAAGTAGGCCATAAAAAATGTGGGAAAATGCATATGGCCAAAACAATGGTGTTTTCTAGGCCGAACGAACAATGTTTTATACAAACGGATAATGTGCCCATGAACATGAAAGTTGCCATTTTAAACTGGATAACAGTTAAGAAAAGCACATGGAGCAGCACGAACGTAATAAACATAAAGAATAGGAACACAACACAACTACTTACTTTTTTGCAGCACTCTCCGGATCTTTCTGTACTGCTCGTGCTCTCTTAATTTGAGGTCCGACCACCGCTTCCTGAGCTGATCTTTCGATCGTCGTACCCCGATATTCCGGTGCAGACTCTTGACCACTTTCGCCATGATCTTGGCCTTTCTGACATTGCTGTTGGGGTAAGGTCCATACTTCCCGTCATAGTCGGCCCTCTTCAGGATGTCGACCATCTCCACCATCTCCACAAAGGACATATTTGAGGCCTTAAATCGTCTCCTTCTGGATCAGGACGTTTCTGCCTCCGGGCTTTCCTCCTCCTCCTCCTCGTTGGTGTAATTATCAGGCACCTGCTCTGACTCCGCCATGTACTCTTCCCCCACTGCGCTGAACGAGAAGGGGCGGGGATTAGACTAGAAAGAACGTCAGGGGCGGGCGGAGTTTCACGCATGCGCAGTGTCTATAAAGCATAACACGCGTGCATAGTACGTACGATTTGTGAGCGGAGGAAGGAGTAACGGAGGCACCGATCGTGATTGCGAAGGTAAGATTTAACATTGGGCCTATACTGCTTCTAGATTGAAGCCTGTATTTGCACAAGTTTAGAAGACTTTAGGCTGACATTAGGGTTTGTCTTGTGTTGTGTCTTGCAGTGAAAATGGATATCTTGAAAGATAAGGACTTTATGCCAATCTTCACTGATATGTTCAGGGAGCTGCCCTGTCTATGGCAGATAAACCACCCTGATTATAAGAACCAAACAAAGAGGAAGGCAGCGCTGGATAATTCGTTGGAATTTGTGAAGATGGTGATCCCCACGGCAGACATCACCTATTTGAAGATCCTAATTGGTGGCCTGAGGAGCACTTCTCTAAGGGAGCACAAGAAGGTCCAGGATTCCCAGAGATCCGGAGCTGCGGATTACATTTATGTCCCCAGGCTGTGGTACTATGACAGGCTGCATTTTCTGGTAGGCATGTGCAACCTATGCACACACTGACATGTAGATTCCTCTATACGTAACCAATCTCACCTGTGCTAATACACGCCCATTCAGCTTTTCAGTATAATACATCTTTAACCACTTGCCACCCAGGCCAATTCTGACATTTCTCTCCTACATGTAAAAATCATCATTTTTTTTGCTAGAAAATTACATAGAACCCCCAAATATTATATATGTTTTTTTAGCAAAGACCCTAGAGAATACAATGGCGGTTGTTGCAACTTTTTATCTCGCACTGAATTTTTTTTTGGGAAAGAAACAGTTTTATGCTTTAAAAAAAAACAAAAAACAGTAAAGTTAGCCCAATGTTTTTGGATATTGTGAAAGATGAAGTTACGCCGAGTAAATAGATACCTAACATGTCACGCTTCAAAATTGCACACGCTCGTGGAATGGCGCCAAAGTTCGGTACGTAAAAATCCCCATAGGCGACACTTGAAATTTTTTTACTGGTTACATGTTTTGAGTTACAGAGGAGGTCTAGGGACAAATTATTGCTCTCACTTCAACATTCGCGTCGATACCTCACATGTATGTTTTGAACACCGTTTTCATATGTGGGCGGGACTTACGTATGCGCTTCTGCGTGTGAGCACACGATGACAGGGGCGCTTTAAAAAAAAAAATTTTATTGTTAATTATACTTTATTTTTTTTATTTTGACAATTTTTGAAAAAAAAAATTGATCACTTTTATTCCTATTACAAGGAATGTAAACATCCCTTTTAACAGGAATATGACATCACAGGTCCTCTTTATAGAGAGATATGAGGTCAATAAGACCCCGCAATTCACCACTAGGCTGGGAAGCCTGAAATTAAAAAAATAAATAAACCGATCACCGCTTCCCAGCCGAAGCGGCGCCGTTTTTTTAATACAGTGGCTGGTCAAATATCAACACAGGAAATCCTTCCAACAGGATGAGTTTATACAACAACCAATGAATAATGACTAGGGGAGTCTTATAGGCGTGTCTGGGCGGGGGCAGCATGTACGATATCCCATCCCCTGTCTCTGTAAGCTATCTTCAGCTACACAAAGGAAGCTTGAGATCATGAACGTTGTTCCCGACCACAACGATTAAAAGACTCCCGTTTTTACCTTTTTTCGTGAATCCTTATTCTGCTTTTTAATTTTTTTATGACAATACATATTAAATACATCTTCATAAAATTTCCACAACACACACTGGATATAAAATATTCATATGTATACCTGTATTTTTATTTTATTTTTGGCTCATTGTTTGTATCATATGTGTATGAGTGTGGCTGTTAGCTTGTAGTTCTGCTTTAACTGGTCATACTGTATGTAGTGCTGTTAAAGCTTTGGTTTAAAAAAAAAAATACATAACATGATTTTTTCCCAATTATTCCTTTTCTATAGACCTCATTATTGGTGGATCAGACAAAGTGCATGCTTTAATACAAGTGCATAACAATCTTTTCTGTTTCTATTCCCAACATTCAATATTATTGTGCTAAATAAAAAAATAGCAATATACATAACTGCATATGTTTGCATACAATGAAAACATCACAAGCAATGCTGCAGTTATAGGCAATCTATGGAAAGTGTGTATTATGGAAATGGCTTCTATTCTGCATGCCCCAAGGGACCAGCAGGAAAAAGCAAAAAGACTTTAGGCATATTGTAGCTAAACATCACTTTAATAATTCATGACTCCATTGTATTTCCAATTGCTCAAGTTGTCTGGTATATACCCCAGAACAGTTTGTACTACACAAAACTGACTTACAAAATCACTGTACAATGTAATTGTAGTCCCCTCTGTTTTACCTTCTTGAAAATGCAGCCTCCAATAAACGCCAATTATGTATTTATCTGTGACAGCCCGAGGGAGAAACACATTTTCATAAAAACACACTTTTGAGCAGGCAAAAAAAAAGGCTTGTGCAATACCTGTTCTGTAAAATATACTGTATATTAAAATAAAAGTATATAAAGTATTTGTATGGGTGTGTGTATATATACATACAGTACTGGGCAGAAGTGTTAGGCAGGTATAAAGAAAAATGCAGTAAATTAAGAATGCTTTCAGAAATATAAAGTTAATAGTTTATTTTTTATCAATTGACAAGATGGAAAGTAAATGAACATAGGATAAATCCAAATCAAATCAAATCAATATTTGGTGTGAACACCCTTTGTTGTCAAAACAGCATCAATTGCAATACATACACTTACAGTTTAAGGAACTCGGCAGGTAGGTTGTTTTAAACATCCTGGAGAACTAACCACAGATCTTCTGTGGATGTAGGCTGCCTCAAATTCTTCTGTCTCTTCATGTAATCCCAGACAGACTCCAGTATGGTGAGATCGGGGGCTCTGTGGTGGCCAGACCATCACCTCCAGGACTCCTTGTTCTTCTTTACACCAAAGATAGTTCTTAATGGCAACGGCTGCATGTTTGGGGTCGTTGTCCTGCTGCAGAATAAATGTGGAGCCAATCACAGGCCTCCCTGATGGTATGGCAGCACCTTGCTAATACAATGTCTATCTAACCAATGCTAAGGAGATCTATTCAAACTAATTCTGCAAGGTGATATATGGATTAAATATATTATGGAAAATCCAAATATAAAACTGATTTGCAAGTGAGCATGCATGTATAATTTTTAGCTTGCAATTTTAGTGCTGGTTCATATTGAAAAAGGATAGAGAGTACTCCTGCGCTATCGTGAAACGGGGGGGAAGGAAAGAGAAGACCCAGAGTATATGTAAAATAGGAAAAGCAGCCTACACCGGGTAGGGTACAGCCTGCCCCTGGCTACATTAGAAGTGGAAAAAATGTGGTGCTGCGCTAATCCTTTACATAAGGTGAGGAATGACTCTGTGTGTGATAACACAGTAATGGTTGGTGTCTCTATAGTGTGTACGTATTGAATTGAAACATCACTGCCTAAGTGTGGCTCTGTGATAACAAACATGATAACAAATAAAAAAATGACAGTGCTCCACTCGGAAATAGTCATCTATTCAAAGTCCACAGAATGTATATATAAGTGATCCATTTGGTGCCAAACGTGACAATGGTGATTAGTCTTCATGCAGCACAGCACGCATTGGTGGGCAGTGGCCCCTTACCTGAAGGTAATGGGGTACTCGCTTTTAGCTACTTTTAGGCATGGCAACCTTTCATTGTAAGAACCATGAAATCAACCAACAGTGGGGGATGGTAGTGATGCAATCCTATCCTGGTTTATCTCCTCTGCGGGCGTATGTTCCTTCAAGTAGTGTCCCGGAGCCACCCAGATAAATCAGAAAAGGGAGATCCCACAATGGTGTAATATTGTATGGCAAATGTACAAATCTTTATTAAAATTCTCATGTACTCACAGTAAAAACAGCAGTACTGGGCGGAGATCCGACGAGCAGCGAGCTCGTAATGCAAAAACAAACATAGAGTGCCTGTCCCGTCCCTACGCGTGACGTCACAGTCACGTGACTTCTTCAGGGGATACAGGGAGGCACTGTAGATGTCCTTAAGTAGCTCTCCCATAGACTATAATGGGCGGCCATTTTCCCAGAGCCGCCAGGAAGTACTGGAGCGGCCATTTTGCCTAAGTCGGATGGGCGCTGCTATACTGTGAATCGGCCAGTGATCACAGCAGGGGCGGATGCCTTTCCCTGCCAGCTGTACTGAACTTGGCCAATCAGTAAACATGCTTGTATTACCTGTCAGCAAAGGGGGAACACAGACTGTATGTCGGCAAAGCGGCATATATGATCGCCTGTGTGCAGCGGCGGCTAACCTGACGATACACAGGCCGATGTAAAACAGGAGCAGGTGTGAAAAACTTATTTTTAAAAACAGGGGGATGTTGGTATACAGGGTCAGCTGAGTGGACATAAACCTGCTGTATACCCATACTCGGTCCGAAATCATAACAATATGTGTTGAGGCATGAATTATTAAATATATAAAAAACCTATATGTAAAAAACTTATATATACAAAATCATATATATATAAAATTACATATATGAAAGGCCGAACGGTAGGGGAGAGGCATGTATATACATTAAAATCCAACACAGCAAATATGTCATAACATTATAAAATCTGGTGACCAAAAGTGCTAGTGCAAAGTATGGATAAATGATTGTCTCTAATCATGGTAGACACTATGCACATGGTGTGGGCATACATATACACCGAAATACAACATAAACAAAAACAGATTAAAAAAAAATAAAAGATTGGAATGCAATAAATATCGATAAACTTGGTGTATCTGTCACATGATTCCTCAATCTAGAGTGGTGAGGTTGGAAGTGTACTGTAATAGCTAGCTGGCTCCAACCTACGTATATGGGCGTAGTGCTATACTCAGAAGAGACTGCCAGAAGAGACGTAGTAATAAAAATATTCAAAAAATTCTAAGTATTGAAACTCATATTAAAATGGTCTATAGTATGAAGAGTTAATATTTAAAAGTTGCTCAGGAAACAGTTCAAGTCGAACTCTATGTTGAGGCCTCTTGGCGAGAAAGTGTCCAAGGTGAAAATCCACCTGGACTCCAGTTGGCTGAGGGTCCTGACCTTATGCCTCCCCACCAGTGCCTTACATAGGGTTCAATTCCCCAGAATTTCAGATGAGACGGGTCTTTATTGTGGTATAACAGAAAATGTTTGGACACGTTATGTTTGTCGTATCCATTTAGAATATTTTTCACATGCTCTTTAATTCGTACTTTGAGCGGTCTTTTCGTCTGGCCTATATATTGCAAACTGCAACTACATTGTAGGGCATATACAGCCCCCTCCGTGTTGCAACAGATGAAGTTACGGACTTCATAGGTGTTCCCCGTAGATGTAGATGAGAAGTGGAACACTTTCTCGTTGGGGCGTCTAGTTCTTACGCATGCGAAAGATATTTTACATGGGAAAAATCCTTTCCCTGAGAAGAACGTAAAGGGCTTCTTTGGTGGATCTATCACACTTTTCACCAATTTATCCCGAATCGATGGTGCTCTTTTGTAGATAAATTTGTTTTTTTTTGGTAGACTTTCCTGTAGTAATGGGTCTGTCAACAGAATATGCCAATGACGTCTGATTATTTTTTCGATCTTCTTATGTTGTGCATTATAGTCAAGAATGAACGCTGGTCCCTCCATTGGGCGTTTCTGTAGCATTTTATCCTTAATCAGTGTTTTGCGATCCATCGCTGCAACTTCTGCAGTTTTCATATCTATATATCTTTGATCGTATCCTTTCGCAGTGAACCTAGCTCCAATTTTCTCTGCTTGTTCAAGGAAGACTTGAAGTTTCGTGCAGTTTCTCCTCAGTCGCATCAGTCGCATTAACTGATTTACATCGCCTTCCCATAATATAAAAACATCGTCAATATATCTTTTATAGATTAAAAGTTCTTCTGGTTGATTATTAAAAAACGATTCTTCTTCCCATTTAGCCATAAACAGCCCAGCTATACTGGGAGCAAATTTGGCTCCCATGGTTATTCCAGTTTGCTGATGGTAATACGTATTGTTATACCAGAAGTAATTGTTTTTTAAACTAAAATCCAAGCATTTCACCAGAAACCTTCTTTGTAAACATGGCAACTCGGAGTATCTCCTCAAGCCCCATTTGGCAGCCTCACATGCCAAATGGTGGGGTATAATCGTATAGAGGGATGCGACGTCTGCAGTGGCCATAATGCACGTTTTATCTCTTTGAGGGATCCCGTCCAGGATTTGTAAGATGTGCTTGGTGTCTCGCAAGTATGCCTTCATGCTTTGGACCACTGGTTGCAGAAAGAAATCTATATATTCACCTATCCTGGATGTCAGTGAATCGATCCCGTTCACTATTGGCCTCGGCGGTGGATCTGTTCCATTTTTATGGACTTTTGGTAATGAATATATAATGGGGGTGCGACAGGAGTCAGGTACAAGAAACCTTGCTTCTTTTTTACTTAGAATGTTCTTCTTTGCCCCTAGGTGCACTACTTGCTCAAGCGCTTTCCTGCACCTGAACAGTGGATTGCTTAGCAATTTCGTGTAAGTGTTTGCGTCATTTAGCATATCCATCATTGATTTATGGTATTGTTCTTTAGACAGAATGACGATACCTCCTCCCTTGTCCGCTGGTTGGATCACAATTTCTTTCCTTTTCATCAACTTACGTATCCCACTCTTGATATGTTTCGGGTCTTCTCTCTTCTTAATCTTCAACTCCTTAATCTCATTCAGCACAACTTTTTTAAAAAGCTCAATGTATTTATTATCTTTGATCGGTGGATTAAAAACTGAACTGTTCCTTAAAGTGCTATGTACAATATTGCCATTCTCCGTTCCTGTAAATCTCATAGGATTTCCTGCAATGTATTTCTGAATATTTACTTTCCTCACAAATTTTTGTATTCCGATATACGTTTCAAATTTATCCAGGTTCTTGGTCGGCGCATATTTCAAGCCTTTATCTAAAACCCGATCTCTTCGGGGGTGAGTGCCTGGCCACTCAAATTAAAAATGCCTTCTCCCTTCACTCTCTTTTTCGCTTGTTCTCTCTTTTTGGCTCTCTGTCCTCTCTTCTTTCTGGACTTCTTCTGGAATATCTTGTCTTGTCCAGATTTCTTGGTGGATGGTTCGGCCTGTCCCTGTCTAAAAAAGGCTTATTAGGGTCAGCATATTCATATTGTGTCAGGTACTGTCTACCTACGTATAACTACTATGCCCCCTAACGAACAGAGAAGACGGTGATAGACAAGGGAGACAGTACCCGACACAATATGGATATGCAGACCCTAATAAGCCTTTTTTAGACAGGGACAGGCCGAACCATCCACTGAGAAATCCGGACGAGACAGTGTTCAGCTAAACCTGCAAGTTAGTGCGGTGCGTCCTGCTCACAGTGTTCAGCTAGATCCGTTCCTGTTATCTTCTTACTGACAGGCAGGCTTGTCTTGTTACAGTATTTACAGCTACCTGAAGAAAATTGGTGTTCTTTTGATCCCAGCGTTTGGAAGGCTCTGATGATGATACTGAGCTCGATGAAGGCAGTAACGTGAGCACGGACAGAGGGGGTGCCCAAGAAGGACAGCAATCTGGCAGTCATGCTCCCCCTGCTGCAGGATACTGCCAGGTTTGCTCCAGTGATGAGGAGGGAGGGGATGATGAGGTCACTGACTCAACGTGGGTGCCTGATAGGGGAGAGGAGGAGGAGGAGGCGGCACATCACCAACGAGGCAGGATGCCCTCCAGGGGCCAGCCTAAGGGCAGCACCTTGACTGCATCACATCCCAAAGCTCCACATGTGCAGGGCGCTACAGTCTCTGCGCGTTATTCAAAAAGTTCTTTGGTGTGGGCCTTTTTTGAGACGAGTGCATCAGATCGCACCGCTGCTATTTGCAACATATGTCTCAAGCGTATCTCGCGTGGCCAAAACATCTCCCGCTTGGGTACCACATGCTTGACCAGACATATGTTGACCTGCCATGCAGTTCGTTGGCAAGCGTATCTAAAAGACCCACACCAAAGTACAAAGAGGACCTTTCCTTGCTCCTCATCAGCTGAGATCTCCAACCCCACTATACCTTCAGTCCTCTCTGAGACCTGCACTGAGAGGAATGAAGGTGTAGAATTAGGTGTGTCACAGCCAAGTACTTGTGGGCAATCTGCTTTTGGTACACTGACGTCAGATTGTACCAGGCAAATTTCCCTGCCCCAGCTGCTGCACCGCCGAAAGAAGTTTGCTCCCAGCCATCCACATGCCCAGCGGTTGAATGCTAGCTTGGCAAAATTGCTAGCACTTCAACTGCTGCCTTTTCAGTTGGTAGACTCTGCCCCCTTACGTGAGTTTGTGGAATGTGCGGTTCCTCAGTGGCAGGTACCCAAACGCCACTTTTTCTCATGGAAGGCGATTCCGGCTCTCTACCGGCATGTGGAAGGCAATGTCCATGCCTCGCTGGACAGGGCGGTCAGTGGTAAGGTGCATATTACCGCTGACTCATGGTCCAGCAGGCATGGACAGGGACGTTACCTAAGTTTCACGGCGCATTGGGTGACTCTGCTGGCAGCTGGGAAGGATGCAGGACAAGGTGCAGTAGTGGTGGAGGTTGTTCCGCCACCACGCCTCCAAAATGCTAATGATTGTGACACACCTCTTTCCTCCACCCACTCCTCTTCTTCTTCCTCCATGGCCTCTTCCTGTGCTTTGTCCTCGGAACCATCGGTGCTCCGTAGCCGTTCAAGGGGCTACGCAAGTACGCAGGCCAAAAGATGCCATGCGGTGCTTGAGCTGGTGTGCTTGGGGGACAGGAGCCACCCTGGGGCAGAGGTTCTGTCAGCTCTGCAGGGGCAGGTTCAGAGGTGGTTGATGCCACGCCAACTTAAGGCAGGAATGGTGGTTTCTGACAATGGCACCAACCTCCTCTCTGCCCTCTGACAGGGACAAATGACCCATGTGCCCTGTTTGGCTCACGTCCTTAACTTGGTGGTGCAGTGGTTCTTGGGCAGGTACCCGGGCTTACAGGATGTCCTGAGGCAGGCCAGGAAAGTCTGTGTGCATTTCCGCCGGTCATATAATGCCAGTGCTCTGCTGACGGACCTCCAAAAGGAGTTTAACCTGCCCAAGAACCGCCTAATCTGTGACATGCCCACCAGGTGGAACTCAGCGTTGGCCATGCTGCAGCGGCTGCACACGCAGCAGAAGGCCATCAATGAGTACCTGTGCGACTATGGCACCAGGACAGGGTCAGGGGAGCTTGGTTTTTTTCCCCACGCCAGTGGGCCATGATCAGGGATGCATTCACTGTCCTGTCACCATTTGAGGAGGCCACAAGGATGGTGAGCAGTGACAGTGCATGCATCAGTGACACTGTCCCCCTTGTCCACCTGTTGGAACACACGCTGCGTGGAATAATGGACAGGGCACTTGAGGCAGAACAGAGGCAGGAAGAGGAGGACTTCCTTAGCTCTCAAGGCCCCCTTTATCCAGACAGTGTTCCCGCGTGCCCGCCGATCACACAGGAAGAGGAGGAGGAGGAGGAGGAGGAGGAAGATTGTGTCAGTGTGGAGGTGGAGCCTGGCACTCAGCATCAGCAGCAGTCTTTAAGGGATCAGTCCCAAGAAACACATGGACTTGTACGTGGCTGGGAGGAGGTGGCTGCGGACCATGTCGTCCTTAGTGACCCACAGGACTCCGGACCGAATGCCTCAGCAAACCTACGCTGCATGGCCTCCCTGATCCTGCAAAGCCTGCGTAAGGATCCTCATATTTGTGGTATCAAGGAGAAGGACCAATACTGGCTGGCAACCCTCCTTGATCCACGTTACAAGGGTAAGGTTGCGGACCTTATCTTGCCATTGCAGAGGGAGCAGAGGATGAAACATCTTCGGGAGGCCTTGCAGAAAGGTCTGTGCAACACGTTCCCAGAGACTGGGAGGTTACAAACTCCTGTTTCTGGACAACGTGTTGCTGAGGCTTCGGTCAGTCAAATAAGGAGTGGTTGAGAAGGTGGCCGTCTGACCGATGCGTTCAGACAATTTTTTGGTCCGCAGCCCCAAGGTATGATCGGTTCCAGCAACCATCGCCAGCGTCTGTTTTACATGGTGCAGGAATACCTAGGGGCAAGATCTTACTTGGACACCTTTCCCACCGAAAATCCTCTGGGTTACTGGGTCTTGAGGATGGATCACTGGCCAGAGCTTGCACAGTATGCAATTGAGCTACTGGCCTGTTCTGCATCCAGCGTTCTTTCGGAACGCACATTCAGTGCTGCTGGAGGCTTTGTAACCGATCACAGGGTGCGTCTGTCCACCGACTCAGTCGATCGACTGACCTTCATAAAAATGAATCAGTCTTGGATCACCACCAGCTACCAAGCACCTGATGCTGATGTAACTGAATAATTTTTTTTTAAATCTCAGATCCCTTCAAAGACTGCCTATGCTGATGCTGAGTGACTATCCCTGAGTAATTATCCTCTTCCTCCTCAATGATCATGCTGATAGCTTGTAAGAACATTTTTGGTTCTGGGCGCCACCACCAGTGCCTAAGGCACAATTTTTCAGCCCCTGTTTAACAGGGGCGTGTAATTACAATTTTTAATGCAATACTTTGCAGCAGGGCTCGTTTCTGCGTTACAACTAGAGTATCTGTGAGGGGTTGCAGTGTTGTGGCACCAGCACCAGTGCCTAAGGCCCAATTTTTCAGCCCCTGTTTAACAGGGGCATGTAATTACAATTTTTGATGCAATACTTTGCAGCAGGGCTCATTTCTGCGTTCCAACCAGAGTATCTGTGAGAGGTTGTAGTGTTGTGGCACCAGCACCAATGCCTAAGGCCCAATTTTTCAGCCCCTGTTTAACAGAGGCCTGTAATTACAATTTTTGATGCAATACTTTGCAGCAGGGCTCATTTCTGCATTCCAACTAGAGTATCTGTGAGGGGTTGCAGTGTTGTGGCATCAGCACCAGTGCCTAAGGCCCAATTTTTCAGCCCCTGTTTAACAGGGGCGTGTTATTACAATTTTTGATGCAATAATTTGCAGCAGGGCTCATTTCTGCTTTCCGACTAGAGTATCTGTGAGGGGTTGCAGTGTTGTGGCACCAGCACCAGTGCCTAAGGCCTAATTTTTCAGCCCCTGTTCAACAGGGGCATGTAATTACAATTCTTGATCTAATATTTCACAGCAGGGCCCATTTCTGCACCCACCAAGAGCGAGTGAGGACTTACAGTGTTGTGGCACCACCACCACCAAAGGCCCAATTTTTCTGCCCTTGTTCAACAGGGGCATGTAATTACAATTCTTGATCTAATATTTCACAGCAGGGCCCTGTGAGGGCTTACAGTGTTGTGGCCACAACAACACCTAAGGCCCAAATTTCTGCTGAGTATATAGGGCAGGCCCCTACTTTCAAACATCTAACTTACAAACGACTCCTACTTGCAAACGGAAGGAGACAACAGGAAGTGAGATGAATTCTACCCCTAGGAAGGGAAATTCTCTCCCATAAGAGTTAATATGGGAAAAGCATTTCTCCTTTCCACTGATGCTTTCCAATCCTTGTTCCACAAAAAACCCCAAATTTTCAAAAAACATTTGTCATTGGGACAAAAAGTGAGGTGAAATCTTCTGAAGAGGAGGAAAGACAGCAAAACAAATGTCACAGGGGTGATAACCCTTCCCTATGTTTTCCAAAAAGCTGGCTGGCTGGAGCTAAACACGTTAAAAATGTACCCGTTAAAAATTACAAACAGATTCTACTTAACAACAAACCTACAGTCCCTGTCTTGTTTGCACCGCCTGTATACTGCTGTTCAGAGTATATAGGGCCTGGTTGCCCCACACCTTTCCTTATTTTAATTTGGGTGCGGGGTTCCCCTTAATATCCATACAAGACCCAAAGGGCCTGGTAATGGTCTGGGGGGTACCCATGCCGTTTTTCTCACTGATTTTCATCCATATTGCCAGGACCCGACATTACATTAAACCTGCAAGCAGTTTTAAATGAGAGTTTTTTCCTTTAAAAATGACATTTTGTGCAGGGACTGTTCTAAACACGGGAAACACGCGCCACTTTACAGGCATACTATAGACACACCCCAGGTACGATATTTAAAGGAATATTTCACTTTTTTTTTTTTTTTACTATAAGCATCATTAAATTCACTGCTCCCGAAAAAACGGCCGTTTTTAAAAGTTTTTTTTGCATCGATACAAGTCCCCTGGGGTAGGACCCGGGTCCCCAAACCCTTTTTAGGAAAATACCATGCAAATTAGCCTTTAAAATGAGCACTTTTGATTTCAAACGTTTGAGTCCCAGAGACGTCAATGGGGTTCTAACATCCGTGCGAATTTTCGGTCCGTTCGCAGGTTCTGGTGCGAACCGAACCGGGGGGTGTTCGCCTCATCCCTACTATAGACCATTTTAATATTTGAGTTTTAATACTTAGAATTTTCTGAATATTTTTATTACTACGTCTCTTCTGGCAGTCTCTTCTGAGTATAGCACTACGCCCATATACGTAGGTTGGAGCCAGCTAGCTATTACAGTACATTTCCAACCTCACCACTCTAGATTGAGGAATCATGTGACAGATACACCAAGTTTATCGATATTTATTGCATTCCAATCTTTTATTTTTTTAATCTGTTTTTGTTTATGTTGTATTTCGGTGTATATGTATGCCCACACCATGTGCATAGTGTCTATCATGATTAGAGACAATCATTTATCCATACTTTGCACTAGCACTTTTGGTCACCAGATTTTATAATGTTATGACATATTTGCTGTGTTGGATTTTAATGTATATAGATGCCTCTCCCCTACCGTTCGGCCTTTCATATATGTATTTTTATATATATATGATTTTGTACATATAAGTTTTTTACATATAGTTTTTTTATATATTTAATAATTCATGCCTCAACACATATTGTTATGATTTCGGACCGAGTATGGGTATACAGCAGGTTTATGTCCACTCAGCTGACCCTGTATACCAACATCCCCTTGTTTTTAAAAATAAGTTTTTCACACCTGCTCCTGTTTTACATCGGCCTGTGTATCGTCAGGTTAGCCGCCGCTGCACACAGGCGATCATATATGCCGCTTTGCCGACATACAGTCTGTGTTCCCCCTTTGCTGACAGTTAATACGAGCATGTTTACTGATTGGCCAAGTTCAGTACAGCTGGCAGGGAAAGGCATCCGCCCCTGCTGTGATCATTGGCCGATTCACAGTATAGCAGCGCCCATCCGACTTAGGCAAAATAGCCGCTCCAGTACTTCCTGGCGGCTCTGGGAAAATGGCCGCCCATTATAGTCTATGGGAGAGCTACTTAAGGACATCTACAGTGCCTCCCTGTATCCCCTGAAGAAGTCACGTGACCGTGACGTCACGCGTAGGGACGGGACAGGCACTCTATGTTTGTTTTTGCATTACGAGCTCGCTGCTCGTCGGATCTCCGCCCAGTACTGCTGTTTTTAATGTGAGTTCTGGTTCATATTGGTTCGTTTTCCGACGAGTCACATAGAATAGCATGACAAGGGAAATCACATTATCTTAAATGGTACCCGTTTACATCAATGTGACTCTGTGTGGTGCAATTTTGAAAAAGGCTCCTGTGCTCTTTGGGCACAATTTCAGTGCAATTTGACTCAATAGAATAGGCTAACCATCTGTCAGGAATGCTATATACAGGCATCTAGCACTGGTGATCAGATCGGCTGCACCATAAAGGAATCAGGAAACAGATGGATAAGTGAAATAAATGTATTAATTAAGAATAAAGACACACTAAACAACCAACACCAATAAACCATCAAAAAACAAGTGAAAAAGCACAAGGACATGGAAACCCTAAACACACCTAACTAACTAGCTAACTAAGTAAACACATATGCAAGGAACAAACAGGCATAACAGATAAAGGGGGACTGGAAACAGGTACCAGGGGACAGGTCTCAGGGTCAGGATTCCTGATACAGGGTCCAGGACAGAAGACAGGTACAGGTCAGGCTCAGGCAGGAATCAGGCTTGCAGGGGGAATTCTGAAGCGCTGAGTGAAGGGTGGGCTTATATAGTCCAGCAGTCCCACATCAGGTGTGGCTTGATTGTCAGTTAGTATCTCGGCTGGGAGACATCTACTGGTGGCCACCAGCACTACACCTTTTGGTTCTGAATGCAACAGTGCCACCAGCAGGTGAACCAAGTAATGACACCGTTCCTGACAGTTCCGCCCCTCCTTAAGAAGTGGCCTCTGGACACTCCATTCTGCCCTTGGCTTGACAGTCCAAGTGGTTGCGGAAAAGCCCTGAAAGGTTTCCCCACTGAGTCTGTGGACTTCTTCACACTTTTCAGGCCAGAGTCTTTTAATCCACTGGGAGGCGTGTCATCCGAGTCTGAAAATAGTACATGCACTCCACCACCAGGGTCAGGAAGTTTGGATCCGGAAATGAAAATTAGCAGGGCAACGGGCATGAACCCATCAGGCAGACCATACAGGGGCATTACAGTCAGGCTGGGCATCAAGCAGGAGAAAAACAGCAGGAATATGGGCATCCAGCTGGGAAGCCTCAGCGACAAGCTGGACATCAGGCAGAGAGGCAGCAGCAGCAAGCTGGGCATCAGGAAACGGTTTAGCAGGCAACGGGGCAGCAGGCTGGGTAACGGGCACTGGCCCAGCAGGTTGGGTAATTGGCACTGGTCCAGTGGGCTGGGAAGCAGGCAGAGGCAAATCAAGCTTTGCAGCGGACGAGGCACATCAAGCTGGGCAGTGGGTAGAGGAACCACCAGGCAGAGCATCAGGAACAGGACCACCAGGAACTGGATTGTCAGGCTGGGCATCAGGTACTGGATCATCAAGCTGATCATCGGGCATCAGATCATCAAGCTGGACATCAGGCACAGGGACATCAGACTGGAAAGTGGGCACCGGAACATCAGACTGAAAAGCGGGCACCAGATCAGGCTGGACAGCAGGCAGAGGCACCAGAATATCAGGCTGGAAACTGGGCACCGGAACATCAGACTGGGAAGCGGGCATCGGAACATCAGGCAGGTTAGCAGGCAGAGGCACTGCAACAGCAGGCTAGACAGTGGGCACCGGAAAAAAAGACTGGACCGTGGACACAGGAACAGTAGACTGGACCACGGGCACCGGAATATCAGACTTGACCGCAGGCAGCAGAACATCAGACTGGACCGCGGGCACTGGCACTGGAACAGCAGGCTTGACAGCGGGCACTGGAACATCAGACTGGACAGCGGGCACTGGAACATCAGACTGAACAGTGGGCACTGGAACATCAGACTGGAGTGCGGGCACTGGAGTAAGCTGGACAGCGGGCAGAGGCACTGGAACAGCAGGCTGGACAGCGGGCACTGGAACATCAGACTGGACAGTGGGCACTGGAACAGCGGACTGGACAGCGGGCACTGAAACATCAGACTGGACAGTGGACACTGGAACATCGGACTGGACAGCAGGCACTGGAACATTGGACTGGGCAACAGAACATCAGAAATTAACAGTCCAAACTTGGAAACTGAGCTGCCATCTGTGTGGATTTTTTAAAATGCAGTCATCTCCACTCAATACCATGAATTTGAAATCATTTTTCCTCATCACAGCCTTGATGTTTTCTACTAAAAATCTGCTTTTCACATATCCAACCAAAGAATAGGCAATGGCACCTACAGGGTTAGCCTTGATAAATATAGATGTGAATTCATGCTTTTTTTCCCCAGTCATGGATAATATGGATGCAGGACATCATTTTTCTCCATTTATAAGTAATAACTCTATTAAGTTTTCTTTTCTTGTATGACGTCTGTGCATTTGTTTAACTTTACATTTGCTCTGCTCAGACACAGTCATTTTCTCTTATTGACGGAGCGTTTCATTCTGCAGGTACAAAGTTTGCAAACAAGGTTGCCTGTCCCCGTCATTCAGCCTGGCAATTTAGAGATCAGGAGAATTGCTGCCTATGTAAATAATTTGTCTTTGCAATCAATCTTCCTTTTCTTTCAAAATGAATTTAGAAGAATCTGCATAATTGTCCGTGTTTAATAGAAGTGTGATGTATTGCAGTGTCTTTAGATGCCACAGTGTGGAATCATGATGAGCTGTGGTATGAAGTGAATAAAGATTTCTGCGAGCAGTCAGTATTTTTCTGAGTTTATTCAACATTTCTCTTCATTGCTGAGACTCCTAGTCGTTATTGTGATAGGCATTCCTCCGTTTGAAACTAAAGCAGCCATTGTGAAATAAATCACAGATGTATGATCCAGTCCCAAATGGAACTAAAGAGATAAGACTTCTTTAAAAAAAAAACGCCACTAGACTGACAACATATTATAGACCTGAAGTGTGCCCCAGTCTGCTGGCCGGTATACCAAAAAAGGGGGCATACCCAAGATAAGTAATAAATGCTTGTGGGAAGAAATGTGCTGAGAAATGCCCTGAGAAAGGAAATGGGAGGGAGGGTATCGCGCACAGGAACCGGCAAAGACCACAGATGAGTGGGCTGTGTAAATACCCCCTGGACTCCTCCCATAAACTCAGGCCACCATACTGGCCTTTTTATTTATGGTGGTAGCCCTTCAACCAAGATGTATATGAACTGCATAAACACGGCACAAGACTCATAACAAACATTCAGGTAGGGGTGAAAGCTCTTTATTGGTCTAGTGTTATTTACTGAGCAAGTTTGGTAAATGCTTTTGACATTTCTACCTGAGGATTCAGGATGTACCGGGCAAAGCATGCGGATTTCCACCTGCCTAATTTCTGTATAATATGGTCTGGAACCCTGTGCTGAGACGTGGCCTAGGCTGCTCCGATTCGGAAAGAGTGTCCAGAGTACCGCCTGGTGTGTCGACCTAGGTTGCGCAGGAGGATCCTGATGTGCTTGATGAACTGGCTGCCACTCAAGGGGTTGGTCGGAAAAGGTAGCAGGGGACTAGAGTTCGACTGGCTGGGTAGGAGCGATAGTAGGCGGTCGAGTATCGCTACTGGGCACCAGATGTTGTTGGTTTTGAAAAAGTTGGATGTCTACCCTGGGGCCAGATTGCTGGGATTTGGATACTGCAAGGTAGAGAATGAAGTGATCTTGGAAGTGAGCCAGGTGATGTCTACACAGTACCTGGCCGGCAGGGCCATTACAGGTAAACTCGCTAGGTCGCAAAAAGTCGTATAAGGTCAAGTGGATGGCTGCTTGAATGACCAAGCTTGGAAAAAACCCAAATGGGGAACAAGAGTGGATAGTCGATATGTCTCTGAAGATGGTACTAGTGATGGGCAAGCATTTGGCGTTGGCTATGGGCTGCTGCTTCTGAACACCACAGAGGATGGCTCGAATCGTATAGGCTGCCAATAAGGACAGCTTTGTGGGATCCTGTAAGGCCAGGAAGTGTTGGATGCCGGCTAAGTATAGAATGTATAAGGTAAATCCGCACAGTGGCTAAGGTACTCCTGAGATATAGAGCTGCTGCCTCTATGAATACAGTTCCACCTAGGTGGAGTGTATTAGAAAGTGTGTGGAAAGCAAGAGTAGATATGGCGCTGCCCTTATGGGATGAAATTTTCCGTGGTGGACAATTGCCCTGTTTGGTGCTTGATGTGATTGCTTTATTTGTGTGGATCCTAAATAGTATGTGTAAATTACAAAAATTGACAAAAAACATAAATAAAAGACAAATAAAATTCCTGTGTATACCGGAAATAAAAAAATAATGGTTTCTTGTCTTCTTGAGTGTGTTCCAAAATTAAATACGTGAATGATTTTGGTTAAAATCTGGGATTATTTGTCAATAAACGGTTGTTAATTCTAATGTTTTTACCTCATCGTAATATGGGTGAAATTTCAAAATAAAGTGCCACAGTCTTATATTACATTATCTATATGAAAAATAACAACGTGCAAATGGTGCATAAAGAGTGCTGGTGTTGCATCAAAGTGACTTGTGCTGGGTTATACAAAAAAGTGACTTGTGTGCTTAAAACCAGTGTTGTTGGATAAGAAAAGTTCCTTTGATTACAAAAAGTCTTTAGAGTGGTTCAGAGGGAAGCCCCTCTCTAGGAAACAAATTTATATGGGAAAATTCTTGTCCAGGTGCTGGCTTGGTAATTGTGCTTCAACAGCGTGCTCTTATTCTGCTTGCACTCACCGGATTCACTTCCCCTTGCAGGGGTGCAGGCAGTCACAGTATTTGCCACTGTGTAGCACTCCTGGATGTCCCCGGTCTGTACTTTTAAATGTTGTTTTACTGTTTTACATATAAAAGAGAGGAGGAATGCCCATAGTGTAAAACCGTATAAGGAAACTTTATTATAGCTGATAAAATAATGTACTCACATTTGCAAGGCAAAATACAAGCATAAAAGAAAGCGTTAGTCCTGTCATGAACAGCCTGTGTTCATTTAAGTGGAGGTGCCGCAAGACGTCCGTAAGTCCCGCCCTACGTGCGTTTCGTCATCAGACTTCTACTGGGGCATCCATCTTGCTGCACCTCTTTGGTTTAAATAGTGCGCCGTGTGCTTAGTGCGGTTGCGCATTGGTGTTTTTAGCAGCCATTTTTGTAGGGATATTGGAGACCGAAACCTGAGCCGCTTACAAGAAGGAAATTAGTTAGTGATATTCGGCTGCGTTTTGTCCGCCCTTTACTCCCCACCGCAGATTAAACTGACATCCGGATCGGTGACACAGCCCGGAGCAGTACCCGTAGTATCTGGGAAGTTTTTTGATTTCTGTACATGCACTGGGCACACTATTAAAACAGTGCAGATAACGGTTTGATAAATGAATTTACATAAAAATACTTATAAATGAAGAATGCCAAATTCCACATAAAAAGTAGAAATAAAAAGGTAAAAATGTTAAAAGTGAAATGAAAATAGTAAAAATAAAAAACTCTATATACACCATACGCATTGAAAATTGTTTACAAGTGTTTTTAAAAAATTCAGAAATATGAAGTATGAATTCTATTAGGTGATGTTTTTCGGGACCGTTTTTGTTCTTACAAATAATACCGTAAAAAAATTTTTTTAAAATTAAAATAAAAATAAACATGAAAATAATGAATTGGGTAATGGAAATAAAATACTATTAAATTATTTTTAAAATGTTGAAGATATTAAAATTATTATAAATATTACAGGTTCTTTGAGGGAGAGATGGGGCCTGTTGATATGTATCATGGGAGATATAAGTAGATTTATTCGTTTAAAACCATGATATGAAGCAGTGGTGGGAACAGTATGAAAAGGTCAAAATCTGAACCTATATGATGTATGTAAATATTGGATCCTAGTATGTAATCCTGGATCCCAATATTATTATGTTGTATTAAAATTCTTGGGAGCATTTATTGAAGATCTAGGGGCATTTTTATTGTCATGTTTTCCAGTGATGAGTAATGATTAGCTTATACTAAGCCTATAGTATATTTTTATTGTTGGTTCGAGGCATTGATAAATTAATGGAAGTTGTTTTATTCTACTTATTAGATGGAATTTCATATGTCTTTGAACTTCGTATCGTTATACATGTAATTGCTGGTAGTTCTAAAAATTAGTAAGAAAACAATTTAAATCAACATCAATGTTCATTCCTGCTGGTTGGAGGGTGTCTAATAGAAAAATCCATTTTGTCTCATTTTGTGAGATTTTAATTCTTTTGTTGTCCCCCCTCCAGTGCCCTTTGATTTTATCAATCCCGTAAAAGACCATACAAGTTGGATCTTTATTGTGATGGTTTTTGAAGTGCCTTGAGACGCTGTGTTTGTGGAATCCATTTTTTTATGTTGGTAATATGTTCTCTGATTCTCACATGCAGTTGTCTAGTCGTCCTGCCCACATATTGTATGTGGCACGGACATTCCAATATGTAGGTCACATGGGTACTATTGCAGGTTATGAGTTCTTTGATGTTATATTCCTTTCCATTGGTTGCAGATTTAAATTGTGTTATTTTTCTGTTTGTTTTTTTACTGGTCTTATACGGTAGGCATTTCCCACATTTAAAAAATCTCTTTAAGTTTTTTATTATTTTTATCTGCTTTGGTGGGTCAAGGGCATTGTGCACTAATTTATTTCTGAGGGGTGGAGCTTTCCTGTAAATGAAACTGGGTTTTCTTGGCAGTATGGAGTTCAGAGTTTTATCTGATTGCAAAATGGGCCAATGTTTCTTTATTATGGACTCCATGATTTTATATTGCCTATTATATCCTGTTAAGAGGGCCATATCCATATTTTTGTTCTTTTTTTTACTATTGTGGATTGATTTACCTTCTATTAGCATATTTCTGTCCATTTTTTTCACTTTATCTTTTAAGTTCACTAGCTCTTTTTTGTTATATCATTTTTCAACGAATCTGTTAATTATAATGCTTGCTTGTTCCTCATAGTCACTTAAGTTGCTGCAGTTTCTGTGTATTCACATTAATTGCCCCTTTGGAATGTTTCCAATCCATTGTGGGTGGTGGCAGCTGCTAGTTGGAATATAACCATTTCTGTCAGTGTTCTTAAAAAAAGTCCTGGTGTTTAGATGCCCATTGTTTTTATATATCTGTAGATCCAAGTAGTCTATGTTTTGTTTGTTCCAACTGCCAGAGAAAGTGATTCCATATATGTTACAATTTATTTCATCAAAGAAAGCTTGTAATTCCTCCTCCGTACCTCCCTATACAATGACTATATCGTCTATATATCGCCAGTATAGCTTCAGATTTTTCCACCATCTTTTTGAAGACTACTAGACTCTCATTTTGTTGTGTTTTAGGGTTAAAGGTGGAGTTGTTCTTCAGGTTTGGAGGCCCTTCAGAAATTTGAAGTGTACATAGATTTACAAAAATTTGTAAGGAAACTAAACATTAAAAAATTATTTGCAATGAAGAACAAGGAGAAGGACCAAACAAACCAACAGACCCCCTATTATAAACATTCGAACCTGAAGAAAAACTCCACCTTTAACCCTAAAACACAACAAAATGAGAGTCTAGTAGTCTTCAAAAAGATGGTGGAAAAATATTTAAGGAAAATAAACCCACACAGAACAAGGAACACCAAAATTTGGAATACCATCAAAGAAATTGAGAAAAAGAAGGAAATAGTGATACGGCCGGCCGACAAGGGGGAGGCCTAGTTATATTAAATAAAAAAGATTATGAAACAGAAATGGAAAGACTACTAAAAACACCAGACACATATAAGAAATTAAAAGGGAATCCAAAAGGAATAATAAACGAGAAAAAAATTGAAGACCTATATCCAAAGGGGGAAAAAAGAGGAATACTGACAAAAAAAGAAGCAAGGTACCTAACCCCAGAAACAGCAAAAACTCCAGTGATTTACTATGTGCCTAAAATTCACAAAAATCAATCCAACCCTGCAGGAAGACCAATAATAAGTGGCATAGATTCACTGTTTTCTAGACTGGGAGCGTATCTAGACGGATTCTTACAACCACTCGCACCTGAAGGAAAATCATACCTGAAAGACAGCAGACAACTAATTAAGGAATTGAAAAACTTCAAGCTACAAGAAGATGACATCCTAGTAACCATAGACGTCAACTCCCTGTATACTAACATCAGACAGGATGATGGTTTGAGCAGCGTTGAATGGGCATTACACAAACAAACTGAACTAAAAGGGGAACAAATCAAATATATTATGGATGGCCTACAAATGGCCATGAGCCACAATTACTTCTGGCATAAAGGAGATTACTACACTCAAACAAAGGGAGTGGCCATGGGGACCAAATATGCCCCCAGTGTAGCGAATCTATTTCTCAACAGGTGGGAGGAAGAACAAATTTACAGCACACGGAGAAGAAATCTGAAGCTATACTGGCGATATATAGACGATATAGTCATTGTATGGGGAGGTACGGAGGAGGAATTACAAGCTTTCCTTGATTAAATAAATTGTAACATATATGGAATCACTTTCTCTGGCAGTTGGAACAAACAAAACATAGACTACTTGGATCTACAGATATATAAAAACAATGGGCATCTAAACACCAGGACATTTTTTAAGAACACAGAGATGGTTATATTGCAACTAGCAGCTGCCACCACCCACAATGGATTGGAAACATTCCAAAGGGGCAATTCATGCGAATACACAGAAACTGCAGCAACTTAAGTGACTATGAGGAACAAGCAAGCATTATAATTAACAGACTCATTGAAAAAGGATATAACAAAAAAGAGCTAGTAAACTTAAAAGATAAAGTGAAAAAAATGGACAGAAATATGCTAATAGAAGGTAAATCAATCCACAATAGTAAGAAAAAGAACAAAAATATGGATATGGCCTTCTTAACAGGATATAATAGGCAATATAAAATCATGGAGTCCATAATAAAGAAACATTGGCCCATTTTGCAATCAGATAAAACTCTGAACTCCATACTGCCAAGAAAACCCAGTTTCATTTACAGGAAAGCTCCACCCCTCAGAAATAAATTAGTGCACAATGCCCTTGACCCACCAAAGCAGATAAAAATAATAAAAAACCTAAAGGGATTTTTTAAATGTGGGGAATGCCTACCGTGTAAGACCAGTAAAAAAACAAACAGAAAAATAACAAAATTTAAATCTGCAACCAATGGAAAGGAAAATAACATCAAAGAACTCATAACCTGCAATAGTACCCATGTGACCAACGTATTGGAATGTCCGTGCCACATACAATATGTGGGCAGGACGACTAGACAACTGCATGTGAGAATCAGAGAACATATTACCAACATAAAAAATTGATTCCACAAACACAGCGTCTCAAGACACTTCAAAAACCATTACAATAAAGATCCAACTTGTATGGTCTTTTACGGGATTGATAAAATCAAAGGGCACTGGAGGGGGGACAACAAAAGAATTAAAATCTCAAAATGAGACAAAATAGATTTTTCTATTAGGCACCCTCCAACCAGCAGGAATGAACATTGATGTTGATTTAAATTGTTTTCTTACTAATTTTTAGAACTGCCAGCAATTACATGTATAACGATACGAAGTTCAAAGACATATGAAATTCCATCTAATAAGTAGAATAAAACAACTTCCATTAATTTATCAATGCCTCGAACAACAATAAAATATACTATAGGCTTAGTATAAGCTAATCATTACTCATCACTGGAAAACATGACAATAAAAAATGCCCCCTAGATCTTCAATAAATGCTCCCAAGAATTTTAATACAACATAATAATATTGGGATCCAGGATTACATATTAGGATCCAATATTTACATACATCATATAGGTTCAGATTTTGACCTTTTCATACTGTTCCCACCACTGCTTCATATCATGGTTTTAAACGAATAAATCTATTAATATCCCCCATGATACATATCAACAGGCCCCATCTCTCCCTCAAAGAACCTGTAATATTTATAATAATTTTAATGTCTTCAACATTTGAAAAATAATTTAATAGTATTTTATTTCCATTACCCAATTCATTATTTTCATGTTTATTTTCATTTTCATTTTAACTTTAAAAAAAAAAAATTACGGTATTATTTATAAGAACAAAAATGGTCCCGAAAAACATCATCTAATAGAATTCATACTTCATATTTCTGAATTTTTCAATATACTTGTAAACAATTTTCAATGCGTATGGTGTATATAGAGTTTTTTATTTTTACTATTTTTATTTCATTTTTACATTTTTACCTTTTTATTTCTACTTTTTATGTGGAATTTGGGATTCTTCATTTATAATATTTAATGTAAATTCATTTATCAAACCATTATCTGCACTGTTTTAATAGTGTGCTCAGTGCATGTACAGAAATCAAAAAACTTCCCAGATACTACGGGTACTGCTCCGGGCTGTGTAACCGACGTGCATAGGGCAGGACTTACGGACGTCTTGTGGCACCTCCAGTTAAATGAACACAGGCTGTTCATTACGGGACTTACGCTTTCTTTTATGCTTGTATTTTGCCTTGCAAATATGAGTACATTATTTTATCAGCTATAATAAAGTTTCCTTATACGGTTTTACACTATGGGCATTCCTCCTCTCTTTTATATGTAAAACGGTAAAACAACATTTAAAAGTACAGACCGGGGACATCCAGGAGTGCTACACAGTGGCAAATACTGTGACTGCCTGCACCCCTGCAGGAGGAAGTGAATCCGGTGAGTGCAAGCAGAATAAGAGCACACTGTTGAAGCACAATTACCAAGCCAGCACCTGGACAAGAAGTTTCCCATATAAATTTGCTTCCTAGAGAGGGGCTTCCCTCAGAACCACTCTAAAGACTTTTTGTAATCAAAGGAACTTTTCTTATCCAAAAACACTGGTTTTAAGCACACAAGTCACTTTTTTGTATAACCCAGCACAAGTCACTTTGATGCAACACCAGCACTTTTTATGCACCATTTGCACGTTGTTATTTTTCATATAGATAATGTAATATAAGACTGTGGCACTTTATTTTGAAATTTCACCCATATTACGATGAGGTAAAAACATGCATTAGAGTGAGAATAGAATTAACAACCGTTTATTGACAAATAATCACAGATTTTAACCAAAATCATTCACGTATTTAATTTTGGAACACACTCCGACAAGAAACCATTATTATTTATTTCCAGTATACACAGGAATTTTATTTGTCTTTTATGTATGTTTTTTGTCAATTTTTGTAATTTACACATACTATTTAGGATCCACACAAATAAAGCAATCACATCAAGTACCAAACAGGGCAATTGTCCACCACGGAAAATTTCATCCCATAAGGGCAGCGCCATATCTACTCTTGCCAGCTAAGTATAGCCTGATGGTGTTATGTGATAGAGCCAATTGTGTGTGGTAATATGATATGAAGGCTAGTACGTGTTTAGTGTCTGTTGACGTTGCCCCGGGGCAGGATGCCAGAAACTTGCACAAGGCATTCCAAGCGGTGTGGTCGGCCTTCAGTGTGTTAAAGACTGATTTATGAGCTGGGTCATGCTGCGAAGGTGTGGCTTTAATTCAATGTCAGCTGAGACCAAGGTGGGATAGGAGATGACATTGGGCTGGCTCCGGGTTTCTGCTGAAAGAATGAAATGAAGTTAAAATGGGACAGTGCATCTGCTGCGATGTTGCACTTGCCCGGAATGTACTTCCAGAGAGGGCCAGGACCGGGATTGCAACTGATTTAGGGAGGGCCGCAGCCGGGTGTACCTCCAAGGCAGCCACTCTGGCCTGGACATCAGTGACTGCGGTGGATAATGAGGACACCATGGCATGGAGCTGGGAAATGGCCGTGAAAATTGACTGAAGAGACGCCTGCTGGGTGCTGGGCCCAGCTGCCGCTGGCGGTGAGAAAAGGAACCTGAAGAGCTCAGCTTTCCTGGCTGTAGTGGGGTAGGGCATGCCCCTGTGCCTCAGCTCTGCTGTTAGTTTGGGGATGGTCCATCCCCTGAGCGACTGCACACTGCCGGTCTCTGAAACCGCAGAGGGTTACAGAGGGGCAGATGCAAGGTCTTCACTGCCAGCCTGTGACATGACTCTGGCTGACTTGAGCTCTAGTTGCGAAGTCCTGGTTTGAGGTCGAAAGCTCAGTGGACCGGGAACCTGTAGTGAGGGTGACATAGAAGTCCAGTTTTTTTTTTTTGACATATACACGTTTCCCTTTTTTTTTTTTTCTTAACTGAGGAAATAACATCCAACATGATGCAAGATGGAACTTCCTGAACTTGACTGACCTACAGGAGAAATGACAGACAGACAATGGTGAGTGGCTCGATTATATGCCATTGGAGATTATAAGTGGCCGTATTGTGCCACTCTGTTGTGACTGGATATGAACCAGACCGTAGAGTGAGCTGTACTGTAGGGTTTCCGAAAATTACGTGAAAAATAGCATGCAAAGATCTAAAACTAAAGCGAATCACTGTGTCGGTGAAGCGAGCAGCATCGAACCAAACTGTAGAGCGTATGACATGAAAAGAGACAAAACAAAATGACCAAAATGAACCGACACAAATCGAATGCTGCACCTAAAGGAGAAAGTGACAGACAGTATGCGAATAAGACAACTGAAATGATTGAAGTGAAAGTGATGCAAATTTGTGCGTCGCAATTGCGACTAACAAGGAACCGGACTGTAGAGTATGGAATGAAATGAAATGAAATGACCGAATGAAGCCGACATGAATCGGAGTGCTGTAGAAACGTCTGGATTCATATCGGAGTGTAGGGTGCACAATTCAAAATGAAGAAATGATTGACATAACAGTAACACAAATCGAAAATGAAATGAATGAAATGATTGACATGCCAGTGATACAAGTTGGTGTGCCGCCATTGCGACTGACCACGAACCAGGGTGTGGAGTATGGAATGAAATGAAATAAATGAAAATGACAGAAATGAAGCTGACACGAATCGTAATGCCGCTGAAGCGACTGGATTCGGATTGAAGTGTAGGGTATACGAAATTAAATGAATGAAATGATTGCCATGACAGAGACATGAATTGGTGTGCCGCAATTGCGACTGCCAGCGAACCGCTCTGTGGAGCATGGAATGAAATGAGATGAAATGACTGAAAATGAGCCAACCCGAATCAGTGTGTCGCTGATGCAACTGGATTTGGAACGAAGTGTAGGGTATACGAAATGAAATGGATGAAATGACTGCCATGACAGATACATGAATTGGTGTGCCGAAAATTGCGACTGACAGCGAACCGGACTGTGGAGCATGGAATGAAATGAGATGAAATAACTGAAAATAAGCCAACAGATGAGTTGCTAATGCGACTGGACTCAGAATGGACTAGGGGGTGTACGGAATAAAATAACTGAATTGATAGACAGTGTTTAAATGAAATGGACTGACTTCGTAGCGTGTAGCAACGATGAACAAAGAATGTACGAATGAAACCGAGCATCGGGGTTTGTGCTCGGCAAACTGAACCACGAGTTTGTGGTTTGCACAAGGCTAAATAAGACTGTGCACGGAGACCTAATGAATGACTCATAAGTTCCGTTGCGGGGCCTCAATGACACGGGGGACCTAACAAAACAATGACTACACGTGAAATGAAGAAGTTATATACGAATCCTACCTGCGACAGTTGAGCAAGACTCGATCTACAAAAAACCACGTACGGAGAACCGAAAGCCCCTGGAAGTTCGCAAACGCAACTCACGAACACCGAGTGAGTTGTGAAGAGTCGGCCTAGTGACATAACGAATTGTGAAACAGGAACCGACAAAGACCACAGATGAGTGGATGGCTTAAATCCCCCCCGGACTCTCCTCCCATAAACTCAGGCCACCATACTGGCCTTTATATATATATATATATATATATATATATATATATATATATAAATATATATATATATATATACACACACACATATATCTATCATAAAATTACTACACAAATCTTTTTTGCTATTTAGAATAAAAGTGGATCCTTCAGTAAAGTTACATTACAGCCAAGAGCACGTCTAGATTAACTGTGATTTTGCTGTTTTAATAACTAGTTCATCAACCTGGACATCGATTAGCTGTTACAGACTCTTTGATTCACATTTTTTCATGAAAGTTGTTGATTTATTATGCCTCATCCATAATTAATATGTCTACAGTATTTGGGTCCCTGTGGTCATTTTTGTCAGAACTCCAGTCAAAAATAACAAGTTGAATAGAAATTTACCAAGTTAAAGTGATTGTAAGGTCTCGCTTTTTTTTCTCTAAAAATAACATGTTATACTTACCTGCTCTGTTGCACTGGTTTTGTACAGGGCAGCCCAGAGGGCAGTCCTCCTCTTCTTGGGTCCCTCTTCAGGTCTCCTGGCCCCTCCCTCCTGTCAAGTGCCCCCATAGCAAGCAGCTTACTATGGGGGCACCCAAGCTGAGTCACAGCTCCCTGTGTCTATTCAGAGACGGAGCCCCTGTTCAGCCCTGCCCCCTCTTACTTGATTGGCTAACTGACTTTGATTGACAGTAGCGGGAGCCAATGGTGCCGCTGCTGTGTCTCTGCTAATCAGGAGGAGAGTCCCGGATGGCTAAGGCACTCGTGGACATCGCTGGACAGAGATGGGGCTCAGGTAAGTATTAGGGACTGCTGGGGCAGCTGCTGCACACAGAAGGTTTTTTATCTATATAAAAAACCTTCTGACTTTACAATCACTTTTAGTTGAATAGCCAGTTAAAAGACCAGCTGCAGTATTCAACTTCAATACAGAGATTTCTCCTGCAGTTTTTTTTCTGCCACTGAAGGACCTTAGTTTGAAGGTCAGCATCACAAATATATGATCACTGCCCCCACCTATAACTGGCCTTTGCAGCAAGGAGCACATGGAAGGGCGACCATGTCAACCCTATTAAACTCTATGGGACACGAACATGAACAATCAAAAGTCCTAATTTTAAAGGCTTATATGCAAGTTATTGCCATAAAAAGTGTATGGGAAGCCGGGTTCTGCCCTAGGGGACATGTATCAATGCAAACAAAAGTTTTAAAAACAATCGTTTTTTCAGGAGCAGTGATTTGACCATGTCAAACGAAACCAAGTTGGTCGGTAAGTTGAGTTGGGAATTTTATTTGGTTTTTGTCTGAAGGTGAGCATTATTCAACTCACTTCCTCTGAGCCCTGGTCGTCTTGGACCCAATCAAGCCTGTGATTGGACAGTGAAGAAGCAGCCCATTGATGAGATCATCTCTGCTTTCTCTTCCTGTCAACATTCTTCTTGTTAATGTAGTTGATTTACTAAAGGCAAATAGACTGTTCACTTTGCAAGGGAAGTTGCACTGGAAAAACTGAAAATCCCTGCATGTAGTACTTCATTTGAAAATGACTGCAGCACCAAAAACATTGAACACAAGATGTAAAAACCTACATGCATAAAAAACGGTGTGCTGCCCCTTTAGCCCGGGTTCAGGATTTTTATCTCCCCAGTGAAACCTGAGCTTCAATTCACACCGCACATGTGTGAAACCAGGCTTAAAGTTGTACTAGACAATAAATAAGTGCAAACATGACATATAAATAAATAGATTAATAAATAAATGCAATCAATAAATTCAATCAATAAATGCAAATATCTATATCTCATAATCCATAAACAAATAAATTGTTTCATATGAGTTTACACACGTATATTTTGTATTTAAATAGAGAGAGAACCTGCTTATTGCAATAGACTTTATATGCAGCTCCTGTTAGTCTAGCTAACCCTGTCCCTTCTGGTCTGGGATTCTGTAGCTAGTTTTAGCTCAGATTCCAGTAACCAGAGAAGGCTACAGCCAGGTTAGGCATCTGACAGTCAATAGGTAGTTAGAGGTCCAGTTGCATGATGAATTAGACGCTACTAGGGATTAAGATGCAGAGGAGAGGACTCTAGCTGAATTCCACACCACTGTCTCTTCTGGTGAAAAGCTGAGTTCCAGGCAGTGGCATCCCATCCATTAGGGACACCACTATTCATGTGTCTGGCCCCCTAATCTACATGCGGGGCGCCGGACACGTTGATTCCAGTGTAGGGTTTCTAAAGCATGTGATTAGAGCCAGAGGCTCTAATAGGCTTCAAAAAGGGTGGGCTCGGGGCGCAGAGCACTGCACTCCAAGCCCACCCAGTGGTGTGACAATAGCGAATGAATATTCGCTAGAGTATTGAAAATCACCCATCACCCGATTGGCTGAAAAGACAGGCGATCCTATTGGAGCCTAGGATGAGGATGGAGGAGATGCACGGCAGAAGCCACCATGATGCAGAGGAGGAGGAGACATGGTAGAAGCCACTGTCTGTTGTCCGTAAGAGCGCTGCCCGCCCGCAACCTAGATGGGGTAAGTGCGGAGCTGGATAACCGACTGCGAAACCCCACTGCGTGACCTGACCGACAGCAAGGGGGGGGTGTCGCTGGCCGGATAGGGGGTGGTTGTTTGCCGCCCCCTCCCCCAAAAAAAACACCAGTCACCTCTGGTTCCAGGCTGGCTGGACAATGGTTGGAAGATCTCCCCATGACTGCATACCTTGTCTTTGGGTCTCCAACACCAAGATGAATGTCACATTGTGATAATTCCACAGGGACCTCTGTAACTGGACTTTGCGGCAACCTTCATCTGGAGGTAGCTTTATTAATAACTATATGTAATTAGGTATATGTGCACAATTCCGCCAGGACTCTTTTTAGGACTTTTGCTGATAATACCTGTTTGTACATTGGATGTATGTACTAATTAGATGATCAAATCTGTTAAAAAATCACATATTTAGCATGTTCAAGACAAAGTATACAAGAGTATAGCAGTTTTAAATAAAATAAGACATATTCTGGATTATTAATCACTCCGTATTTTTTATTATTCAATGAATCTTCCATATCTTAATTATTGTGCATTATTTAAGTAGAATATAACCATTGATCATACTGCAAAAGAAAGCAATACAAATTAATCATGGGGCCAGATATAGGGATCACACAAACTCATTATTCTTATGCCGTGTACACACAACCTGACTTTTCAACAGCAACGGTCCGATGGAACAAATCCGTCAGACAATTTGATTGTGCGTGGGCTTCATCGGACCTTTTCTGTTGAAAAATCTGACGGACTGTAGAAATAGAACTTGTTTCAAATTTTTCTGACGGACTCGAGTCCTATCGAAAAATTGTTCGTCTGTATGCTAGTGCGACGGATCAAAAACGACGCAAGGGCAGCTATTGGCTACTGGCTATGAACTTCCTTACCTTAGTCCAGTCGTACGTCATCACATTCAAATCATTTGGACCTTGGTGTGATCGTGTGTAGGCAAGTCCGTTTCGTAGGAACTCCGTCTGAACCCTGTCAAAAAGTCCTTCGGAGTTCAGTCCGTCGAAAAGTCCGCTCGTCTGTACGCAGCATTACAGTTAAAACTCCTAAAATTCAAGGACATGGTGCAAATACAGACTACACAAATAATATTTAAAGCAAAAAACAATTTATTACCAGGAAATATACAAAAATAATTTATTGCAAGTTATAATCTAAAGGGAATATTTCATTTTAAGACTCTGACTGCGTGGACAACTAGGAAAAGCTTCTGTATCTCTATTTGTGGAGTGAAATTGTGGAACAGTTTCAATGTGGAGCTCAATAAGTGTCTAACCATAAACCAGTTTAAAAAGAGGTATAAACAAATTATTTTTTTCAAGGTATAAGAATGAAGGTGCTTGAACTATGATTGTGTGTTTATTGTTTGTTTATTAATATTGTGATTTTTTTTTGTGTATTATTATTATTATATAGTTTTGTTTGGGTGTGTATGTGCATGTATGTATGCATATACAGTATGTGTATGTATGCATATACAGTATGTGTATGATTGTGTAGTTATATTTTGGTAATTAGTATATTACAGTATATTTGAGTTATTAATTATTGTATGACTTTATAGTGATGGGACATTGAATAGTTTATTATTTATTATGGAGAAGGGGTGGGATTAGTTTGTAACAAAAAAATACCAAAAAAAATGAATTTTGCCCTAGGACTTTGAATGAGCACAGTTTGGCCAATAAACATAACCAGAGTAAACACAGTCTAAAGATTTATTAACCACTAAAGGACAGGAAGGATTTACCCCCTTAATGACCACGTCATTTTTTGCGATACGACACTGCGTCACTTTAACTGACAATTGTAATCTCCTGTCAGAACGGGGATCTGCTTTGTTTACAAAGGCAGATCCGCGTTCTGTCTCTCTGAGGAGCGATCGCAGGTGGCTGCCGGACCCGCGCATCAGCTCCCCCACTGTGCAGCAGGTGCACGCACGCCCACAGTGACTCGTGCACATAATGAGGTATGGGTATGGTGCGCAATAGGACCGCCCTGCCGCAGTATACATGCGGTGGGCGGTCCTTAAGTGGTTAAAGATATATAAAAAAAACATACATACATAAAATGCGTGAATACAAATGCCGAGCCAATTAAGTGATACACATGGTATATAATTGAAACTATTGCAATGATACATATAAAATGGTACACAAGCAACTTAAAACTCAATGCATTTTGTGAGACACAGCTTCAGGAGTGGATACATACGTGGTGTCTAAAGTAGAAAAATGTCAATAAAAGATGTATATCACAGTAGTAAATGTATTAACAAAGGGTGAGAGGCGGCTTAGTGTGAGAAACCCCATACTTACCAATCGGCAAGACCAAGATACTAAAAGCTGAATTCCTAAAGGGTGGCAGCGACACATTGGCAGCGACACATGTCTGGCCCGGGAGCTGAGGAGGTGGAACCAACAAAACCCCACTGGGGGACAGCCGGAGGGCAAACATGGCATAGGTAAAAGGTGTGTATCCCTTGGGGGTCTCACAATGTCCGTCATGGGTATCAATTGTAACGTAAGTGTATATGTATAAATAATTCAGTAATTACTAAAGTAGCAAAGTATCCATATATAAATGTATACATCTATCCAAATACAATGCAGCCTGGTCCAATAGTAATGTGGACATGGAGACCGGGGGGGAGCTGATTAGGCAGTACAAAAAACAAAGAGATATCTATAAAAACAATCCCTAAATGAAAAGGGGTGAGGAAGAGAGGAGTGAAAAACATGAAAGAAATGTAAAAACCAATCCAGACTAAAGGTATGTGCTCAAGTGTGAGAGTGTACAGAAATAGGCATGTATACCTAGACAGGATTAGTGGATGCTTACCCTTAAAGGAGTGAACTTTTATGTGTGAGGTGAAGAGCAGTGAGAAAGGAAATTCCGCCATCCTATCCCTCCAATTTGTACCCCCCGGATGGGTCCAGCGGGCTCCACCCCCAACACCATGTGAGAGTGGCTGACACGCAAGCGCAACCAGTGCTCGCTGACAGGTGTGTGTGCATGCGCGATCAACCCCTGGCCACCCAAGATGACACAATGCGCCCGAACACGATGATGCCGCAGCGGGCAACGTGCGGTGGGCACAAGGACATGGCTCCGATGTACAGGTGGCCCCGCCCATCACAAAGGACAGGAGGGGACAGCAAGAGATATGAGAACCTCCCCTGTTAAACATCCCAGCTCCCAGAACCTAAAAAAAACATTATAACCACCTGCAAGGGATGGAAAAGGCTAGGATGTAAGCCTGAATCAAGAATGTAACCTATATTTTGAAGATATCAGCTGTGACATAAATATAGGTCTGGGTACATATATTATGTATATGGTTTATGGTGGCAACAGACCAGATTGGGCATGTGGGTATCTTCAACCCGGGTTCAGTACAACAAATCAAGAAAGAATGGTCTGGTGCCACCAGTGACACACCTCCATCCCTATAATATACAACAAAAAAACAGAATTTTGCCCCACGGGACTTTGAATGAGGTGAGCACAGTTTGGCCAATAAACATAGTAAGAGTAAACAGTCTAAAGATTTATTAAAGATATATAAAAATAATCATACATACATAAAATGCATGAATTCAAATGCCGAGCCAATTAGGTGATACAAATGGTATATAATATTTTATAAAGGGGAAGAGAGAGGTGACACTTTATATGAGGCACACAGCAGCAAATAAAAAGGTCAAGAGACTGGGAAGTTATGTTTATTTATATTGTATAATCTCTTATAAACCATTTTGGGCATCAAACCTCTACACAATGAACTCTTGATTAATTAAGCATAGATTACATAATAATCCTCAATCCAATAGACATTCATATATAGTATAGGCATAAATGGCAATTGATACATATTTATACAGGTCATAATACAGTTTAAGCTTGAGTGGAATTGCTCTCAAACCAGTGAAAAGAGGGTACAAAAAAGGGAGAAGGGTAAAATAACAAAATTACTGTGATGAATTATTCCAGGTATTGGTTAGATCATATGAAATCTTGATAGTCCATGATTGAGATGATGGTAAAAAAAATAATAGCTCTACATGTTTTGCGGCCTTATAGCCGCTCATCAGGAGCATAAACCATGGAATGAGTCTAGAAATAAAAAACATACAGATCTTGATTGTCTCAAAGATTATAATATGGAAAAAAGAATGGATAAAGCAAAATTAAATTAAAAAATGGAGTTTGAAAATAAAATAGAAAATTAGATTTCTAAAAGGTTGTGCGTCCAACTCACATCTGCATCCAAGCACCAACAGAGTGGCATCGAGGATCGCCAATACACCGCAAGGCAACACCTCTGGGTGCCACGTCGGCCTGTGAGGGCTATGACAACCGCCACAGACACATCCAGAGTGGGTGGGTGCGAGTAAGTAACTCTGAATGTGAAATGGGAATGAAAACCCCAATAAGGGACCTAAGTGAGAAAAATTATTATATTTAGTATATACACATATATACATACATACATATATTTTTATATATATATATATATATATATATATATATATATATATATATATATATATATATATATATATATATATACATGTGTATAAAAAATGATGTGTGTAGAAGAAGGCAGATTAGGTGAAGTGCATGAAATAAGTAAGTGAGAAAAGTAAGGTGAAAATGAAGGAAAATACAAGAAATACCAAGACCAAACGAACACAAAAGCAGGTGAAAAGGAAACAAGGAAATGAAAAGTGAAGAGAGGGATGGTGTACCTGATGTAGACAGATGAAGACCATAATCCACGATCTGTTTCTTTAAAGAAGGTGCCGGTCCCCAAAGAATTTCCTAATTTAAAACATTCTAGGTCTAAAAATTGTATGTATAATCTGTGTCAAGTGCTGGTAAATTTAATACCGTACCTATTTGCAATTAAATGGGTCAAGAACTCTTCCAATCCTTCTCGTGAGCCCTCCCAAATAATGAATATATCGTCTATGTACCTAGTGTACATAGAGTAGCAAAAATAGTTGTTTGTCATATGGGTCTACCTGGTAGGCTGCCCCCTTTTTTATGGATTTTTGGGACCTGGTATTTTACTGGAATTTTGGTGGCCTTTGGAAGACAATATTTGGCCTCCTTTTTATGTAATATTCCTATTTTGGACCCTTTATCAATCAATTGACTGAGTGAGGATTTTTGTTTAGTGGTGGGTTCCCCCGATAGTTTCCTGTAGGTATTTGGGTCCTAAAGAATCCTGTGCATCTCTGCAGTATAGGCCTCTTGAGTCAGGATCACCGTGGGTCTGATCACTTTTCCCTTATTTTGCTGTAATTGATTGATGGCTTCCCTAATTTGTTTAGTATTACGTTTCTTTTTTAAATTGGATATCTTGAATACCCTCCTGTACTGTATGTTTAAAAAGTTCAATAAATTGGTGAGAGTAACTTTTGGGGTTAAAAACTGATTTGTTCCATAGTTCTGTGTGAGTGTAAATAGATTGAATACCTGTATCTGTTCAACTGGGATGCTCTTCAAAGAACTTCTTAACGTTAAGCTTCCTAGCAAATTTTTCTAAATCAATATATAGATTTCAAATTTGTCTAGGAATTTAACAGGTGCAAATTTCAAACCTTCACTTAAAACCAAAAGCTCTTCCTGTGAAAACTAGATCTCTGTGAGATTAAATATACCTTTCGTTGGGTCTCTCGCTTTCTTTTTTTGTCTGCCCCCTCTGCAACCTCTCCTCTGTTTCCTCCTTGAGGGTGGGTAGGAGGATTGGGGTGGGCATGATTCCCCCTCCAGTGGGGATTTTGATGGCCCCCCTCTTTGTAGATGGTCCACCTGGGCAATTTTGAATGGATCTTGCCATTCCCTCTATCCCCCCGTGAATGATAACCTCTAGTGTAAGGTATGCCTCTTCCTCTACCCCTAGGGTTTAAATACCATATACCAAATACCATAAATTTCCATATATGCTCAAATGGGAATCTGAAATAAACATGCAATTTACTATTCCAATATATAAAAAGAAATTATTGCGCAGGTAGAAAGTTAAAAATTACATTAAAAAATGAATATAAGTGGCTGGCAACAACACAACAGGACAGTTGGTGATAGAAACAAATATAACATAAGTTACTGCTCTAAACAAATCAAAATAATAAAAATGGTGAAAACAGTGTCCATATATATAAACATCTAATATTAGTCTCCAAATACAAAAAACAATGTAAGTGAACACAGTCTCTTGACGTTAATATCCAATGTGAGTGAAAAAATTATTTATGGAATTTTCACCCAGGTGCACCTCCATCTTGAATCATGTGAAATGCTTGCTTACCAGAGATCTAGACTTCAAATGATAAGAATCTAGACAAACGTGAGTGATACAAAGAAGGTTTATTCTGTTCTCACTGTTTAGCTGAATAGGACAGTGCCATGGCTGACAATGAAAATCGCTCCAACTCACAAACAATAGGGAAAAGAAAAATGGTCCACATAAAACTGTATGGTATTTTATTTAAAGAAAATAATAATAAGAACTCACAGAACTCCAGATAAAATCCAGAATGTAAAAAAAATCAATGGTTCCTAGGAACAAGATCACATGTAGACAGGCTCGACTTGCGTGGTAACATCACAGACATGGACGCCGCCCTGCGTGTTTTTTCAGAGTTGACGTCCTCATGGGCAAGAGTACACAAGCTGTATATGTATACTATGTTACCATGTATTTTATTACTATAACCAACATGTCAATGGTCTAATCATGCCCTATGATGTTTCTACGCTCGTCGTAAATCATGTTTTTGGAACCTTAATAAACTTTTATACTATCTACTATGACCTCTATGACCAACTCATTTAAAGTCCCATGGGCGAATTTCTCTTGTTGTGTATGTTTAATAGGGATGGAGTTGTGTTATATTAAGAGGCAGCATCCAGACCGCCCTCTTTTTCTCTTGAATTATTAAGGTGGAAGACACCTATTAGCCCACTTGGTCTGTTTGCTGTTCTCGTGGTCATACCTACTACTATTAATTGCCATCACACATGTATATATGAGAACTATATCATTTCTTTATGCCACGCTGGGTGGTTTATGGTAGTGTACCCCATGTGCTGTGTCCATCGGTGGCCGCGGTTTTGTCTCTCCTCTCCGGGAGCTGCGATGTATAAATGGGGGGCTTTTCTCTCCCCCCCTGCTGTCCCCTCCCCTCCAGTTTCTGTATGGGTGGGGCCACCTTTACATCGGCGCCATATATCTACACCCTTCGTGTGACCTCCGCATATCTGCGGCTCCACGCTCTGGCGTGCAGTGCGTCATCCTGTTGGCTGGAGGAGCCCGCGCATGCGCAGCGCGGGCGTCCACCTTAGCCACATTTGTATGGCGTTAGGGGCGTGGCCCAATGCTCCCACTCGGGGATTTAAGTTTGGAGGTTGTAGCATGGCGAACTCTTTTTCTTTCCCCACTTGGATTGTTCCCCCACATCTGAGAGGTCCTACACATGGGTAAGCATATCACAATCACTTAATATGTCATTTTATTCTTACTCAATTTCACTTGCACATACTATGTGTGAATTGTTATACTCACCACTAATAACAAACATTCCTCTTTATTTCCCTTTTTTTATTTGTTTTTTATTCTACTCTTGGTATTGTGTTCATATCCACCCTTGGTTGCCTGTGCTCGCTTTTCATTTTAGTATACTATATGGACATAAAGATATACCGATATTTATATACTGTATGTATTTATTTCACCTCTGGCGCTTATCATCAGACCTACATATATTTTACTGCCAGCACTGTTATCATACTTTACATGGTCAATGAGACACACCAAGAAACAGAATCTTTTTTTTTTTTTTTCTCACACCATGCATTCTTCACACCCTATTCATTTATTTTTTCTTTTTTTCTTTTTTCTTTTTCTTCCCTGTTTGCATCCAGGCCTACTAGGTCACAAATTCCTTTATATAAGAGTGATATCATACTACTATTTACACTCTTAAATTATTATTTAAGTTTCACTCTGACCCAGATACATACATACATACATACATATATATATATATATATATTTATATATATATATATATATATATATATATATATATATATATATATATATATATATATATATATATGTGTGTATATATATATATATATATATATATATATATATATATATATATATGTGTATATATATATATATGTGTATATATATATATATATATATATATATATATATATATATATATATATATATATATATTATTTCTATTACAGTTGTCATGACATATATGGCCATTGGGGCATCCTAAGATATACAATATCCCCTCTTTTTTCCTCGCCATGTCCGCCCTCCACTGGACCCCCGCTCAGTTGCTGCGGGCTACGCCCCTTCAGCTCCCGGTTGGAGTGCTTTCCGCTGTTGCCTTTGTAGACCAGTTCCATGGATCCATTAACCATAATGCAAGTATGGGTTACCTTTTTAGGCCATGTGCTTCTTTTCTGACCATAATCATTATTGAATGTTATATCTTATTGATATTTATTATTTTGTAGATATCCTGCATATACACTACTCCTGAGGAAGCGAGCAGAGCTCGCGAAACGCGTTGAGTACTAAGTTGTATATGTATACTATGGATTGTATTACTGTAACCAATATGTCAATGGTCTAAGAGTACACAAGCTGTATATGTATACTATGTTACCATGTATTTTATTACTATAACCAACATGTCAATGGTCTAATCATGCCCTATGATGTTTCTACGCTCATCGTAAATCATGTTTTTGGAACCTTAATAAACTTTTATACTATCTACTATGACCTCTATGACCAACTCATTTAAAGTCCCATGGGCGAATTTCTCTTGTTGTGTATGTTTAATAGGGATGGAGTTGTGTTATATTAAGAGGCAGCATCCAGACCGCCCTCTTTTTCTCCTCATGGGCATGGAGTCCATGTCCGTCACTAATCTATCGCTAATATATAGTGTCCCAAGCAGTGAGAGCACAGTTGTCTTCACTTGTTTAGATCAAATCATTATCAAGTATGGCCGCCACTGTGTCAGAGCCGATGACCAAGCCTTGCTTTGATCGCAAGATGGCCATCTTCTCAAGCAGATGGCCAAGCCTTGATCTGAGATCAAAATGGCCAAATTCACAAGAAAACAGATGATGAAACCTCGGTCAGAAATCAAGATGGCCGCTAATATAGCAAACAGATGGCCAAACCTCGCTCCGAAATCAAGGTGGTCACTAATATAGCAAAATGAATGGCAAAGCCTCGATTTGAAAACAAGATGGCCACCAAAGGTGACCAAAGCTCATTCTCAGTGTAAATAACAAATATTGTTTTAAATTTGAAATAATCAATCCACAAATGTTTAATGTTATTATAAATATATAACTACTGCCAGAATGAAATATTAAGTAAAACCAGTCTGCCATGAACAGCGCAGAAATTATATAAAAATGATGTTTAAAAATAAGGTGAACGGTGGGGAATTTATAATGGGGGGGAGGATATGGCTGTCCTCATTCTGCCAAAAGACCTCAATATAGTGAAGTCTAATTCCACCTCAAGTGAATAGGCATAAATCAAATATGCAGTAATCAGTAAAAGACATCAAAAATATTGGCAATAAAGAGATAAGGAAACATATAGTACTTAACGAGAATTATTCATTAAAACATTTATGTCCCAGTGCACGTTCATACCATGGGGGACATAAGACTTAAAAAACATCTAGCCTCCATCTGGGAAACACACCTTTTTATTGACCCTCCTCTCCAGGGAAGTATGTACTTATCTATCACCACAAAAGAAGTACCCATGGGGTTTCAAATGTGGCAGCGTAAAAAGGGTTTAGGCACTGTGTTCTCTTTTGCCTTTCTTGATATCATTAATGTGTTCATTCACTCTTACTGAGAAAGTTCTAATTGTTCTCACCACATATTTCTTGTTACATGGACAAGTGATCAGATACACAACATTCTTAGTTGTGCATGTATTGAAATTTTTGATGTAATATGTTCTGCCCATAGTAGCGGAGCGAAAAGAACATGATTTGTGTTTACCACTAGTATTGATTTGGTATACTGTGCACTTTTTACATGGATAATATCCCACTAAGTCACTCTTTTGGGAGGATCCATAATATTGAGAGCTATGCTCATTTGTAAGGAAGGAAGTCCTGTAAAAATAACCCCTGGTTTATCAGGAAGTACTGGACCTAGTACTCGGTCATTTTTTAGTACAGGCCATTGTTTTATAAAGATCTTTTTTATTTGGTAGTGTTGTCTGGAAAATTATGTAATAAAAGACCACTTACATTTTTGAGATTTATTTTGTTTTATTTTATCAACTACTAGGGAGTCCCTATTAAGGTTCCTTACTTTACTGATTTCTTTGTCCAGGGTTGCTACATTGTAGCCTTTTTCAATGAATCTACTTCTTAAGCACCTCACGCCCGCTGGCTGTCAAATGACAGCTAGGCGGCGCGGCTCTCGTTCTGGGTGGACGTCATATGATGGCCTCCCAGAACGACCACTCTCACATGCCTGTGGGGGTGCGCATCGCGGCGATTGGTGGTGCGGTGATCTCGGTAAAGAGCCTCTGACGGAGGCTCTTTACCATGTGATTAGCTGTGTCCAATCACAGCTGATCACAATGTAAACAGGAAGAGCCGTTGATCAGCTTTGTCAGACGTGAGTGAGGAAAAGCCCACCCAGGACCACCAGTATGCCCACCCCGGACCATCAGGATGCCCTTGGATGCCCACCCAGGACCACCAGGATGAGCCATGACCACCAGAGATTGGCACTACCCCGGACCACCAGGTATGCCACCCTAGACCACCAGGGAAATGCCAATCAGTGCCCAGGCAGCTGCCAATCAGTGCCCATCCCCAATGCCTGCCAGTGCCAATGCCATCAGTGATGCCTATCAATGCCATCTATCAGTACCACATATCAGTGCCCATCAGTGCCACGTATCAGTGCCCAGCAGTGCCCAGCAGTGCCGCCTATCAGTGAAACCCATAAGTACCCATCAGTGCAGCCTTTCAGTGCCCATCAGTTTCACCTATCAGTGCCTATCAGTGCCCACCAGTGTCACCCATGAGTGCCCATCAGTGCTGCATATCAGTGCCACCCATCAGTACGGCCTATCAGTGCCCATCAGTGCCACCTCATTGGTGCCACCTTATCGGTAAACTTACTTATTTACAACATTTTATAACAGAAGAAAAACTTTTTTTTTCAAAAAAATTAAAAACGCAGAGGTGATCAAATACCACTAAAAGAAAGCTCTATTTATGGGATCAAAATTATAAAAATTCTGTTTGGGTACAGTATAGCATGACCGCGCAATTGTCATTTAAACAGCGACAGTGCTGAAAGCTGAAAATTAGCTTGGGCAGGAAGGGGGTATAAGTGCCTGGTATTGAGGTGGTTAAAAGGGGTCCTTGTATGTCAAAATTAGGAATGAGCCGAACACCCCCCCAGTTCGGTTCGCAGCAGAGCATGCGAACAGGCAAAAAATGTGTTCGAACACACGAACACCTTTAAAGTCTATGGGACACGAACGTGAAAAATCAAAAGTGCTATTTTTAAAGGCTTATATCCAAGTCATTGCCATAAAAAGGGTTTGGGGACCTGGGTCCTGCCCCAGGGGAAATGTAACAATGCAAAAATAAGTTTTAAAAATGGCCGTATTTTAGGGAGCAGTGATTTTAATAATGCTTAAAGTGAAACAATAAAAATGAAATATTCCTTTGAATATCATGCCTGGGGGGTGTCCTTAGTATGCCTGTAAAGTAGCAAATTTTTTCCATGTTTAGAACAATAACACAGTAAAATGACATTTCTAAAGGAAAAAAATGTAATTTAAAACTACTTGCGGCTGTAATGTATTGTCGGGTCCCGGCAATATAGATGAAAATCATTGAAAAAAACAGTATGGCCCTTTGGGTCTGATATGGATATTAAGAAAAACCCGCATCCAAATTTAAAAAAATGGCGCGGGGGTCCCCCAGGCCCCCAGGCACTATATACTTTGAACAGTAGTGTATATACTATACGGTCTGCTGTATATATACTCTGCAGAAAATTGGGCCTTAGGTGTTGGTGGTACCAGAACACTGTAAGCCCTCACAGTTACTCTTGGTGGGCGCAGGAATGGGCCCTGCTGTGAAATATGATATCAAGAATTGTAATTACATGCCCCTGTTAAACAGGGGCAGAAAAATTGGAAGTTGGAAAATTGTGTTGAAATATTATATCAAAAATTGTAATTACATGCCCCTGTTAAACCCTCGGGCTTTCACACTGGAGACACAGGAAAGGATCTTTACAGGCACTATACAGGTGCTATTTTTAGTGCTGTAGCGCCTGTAAAGAGCCTCAGTGTGAAAATGCTCTAAGAGTAGGTGGCATCAAGATCATGGAGAATATTTTCCACGCAATTAATAACACCTGACATCAAGATCATGGAGAATATTTTCCACATAATTAAAAACACCAAGAAAGCCTTTAACCTGAAATGGGATCCTTGGTTTATCTACAAAACATCAATTAAAGCATATAATTCATACAAATACCTTTTTAAACGATAGTATCCTAATGTTGACTTAGTCATATGATATATAAGATTATCATCTGTATACAAGAACACATATTTTCAATATAAACTAATTGAATACTTTTCATATGTATGTTCTATCAATGTTGCTTTAAATATCTGTAATAAATTATTTTTTTCATTAGGGTGTTTTGAGCCCCTAGTTAGTAAAGCGCTATAGAAATAAGACAATCCTTTACTCACTATCTATCCATTTGCGACTCTTAGGTTAAACAGTTCAGTTTACTATCAGCTATATATGAAGCCTTCTATTATCTTGTTAAGAATAAAGAATGCAATTCACATTTTCATATAAATCTTTCTTTTTCCCTGGCAATGTATTTGCCAGCCTCACATCAGACATATTTAGAGTCCCCTGGTAGTCTTCGAATACCTGATTGATATGTACATTCATTAAAATCATGTGTGCTAATTGTCTTAACGAGTCCATAAAGCTTCTAAATTTTAATCATTACTAGATAATACACTCTCTCCATGATATGTAATTTCAATTATACTGGTATACAATCTAAATTAAATAGGCTTAAACTTACATGAAAATTATAGAAGTATTTCATTTACAGCGTCAGCTAATTAGATGCTGTGATGTATACAAATTTATGCTATTTATTTTGATTAGAAACTGTTAGGCTGATCCATAATTTGAGGGCCAGTACAGGTCCGTAATTTTTACATTCTTTCTTTAAAAAGATATGTGTATATTTAGGCTTATTAAAAAAATGTGATTGCTATTGTGGAATTAGTGTGCTATAAATATATACAGTTACATTGCCTTGAAAAAGTATTGATATCTGTTGAAATTGTCCACATTTTGTCATGTTACAACCAAAAAACGTAAATGTATTTTATTGGGATTTTATGTAGCAGACCAACACAAAGTGGCACATAATTGTGAAGTGGAAGGAAAATGATAAATGGTTTTCAAAATTTTTTACAAATAAATATGTGAAAAGTGTGACGTGCATTTGTATTCAGCCCCCTTTACTCTCATTCCCCTAACAAACATCTAGTGGAATCAATTGCCTTCAGAAGTTACCTAATTAGTAAATAGAGTCCACCTGTGTGTAATTTAATCTTAGTCTAACTACAACTGTTCTGTGAATCCCTCAGAGGTTTGTTAGAGAACCTTAGTGAACAAACAGCATCATGAAGGCCAATGAACACACCAGACAGGTCAGGGATAAAGTTGTGGAGAAGTTTAAAGCAGGGTTAGGTTATAAAAAAAATATCCCAAGCTTTGAACATCTCACGGAGCACTCTTCAATCCATCATCCAAAAATTGAAAGAGTATGGCACAACTGCAAACCTACCAAGACATGGCCGTCTATCTAAACCGACAGGCCGGGCAAGGAGAGCATTCATCAGAGAAACGGCCAAAAGGCCCATGGTAAACCTGGAGGAGCTGCAGAGATCCACAGCTCAGGTGGGAGAATCTATCCACAGGACAACTATTAGCCGTGCACTCCACAAATCTGGCCTTTATGGAAGAGTGGCAAGAAGAAAGCCATTGTCGAAAGAAAGCCATAAAAAGTCCCATTTGCAGTTTGTGTGAAGCCATGTGGGGGACACAGCAAACATGTAGAAGAAGGTGCTCTGGTCAGATGAGACCAAAATTGAACTTTTTGGCCTAAAAGCAAAATGCTATGTGTGTATGAAAACTAACACTGCATATCACCCTGAACACACCATTCCCACCATGAAACATGATGGGGGCAGCATCATGTTGTGGAGATGCTTTTCTTCAGCAGGGACAGAGAAGCTGGTTTGAGTTTATGGAAAGATGGATGGAGCCAAATGCAGGGCAATCTTAGAAAACCTGTTAGAGTCTGCAAAAGACTTAAGACTGGGACGGAGGTTCACCTTCCAGCAGGACAACGACCCTAAACATACAGCCAGAGCTACAATGGAATGGTTTAGATCAAAGCATATTCATGTGTTAGAATGGTCCAGTCAAAGTCCAGACCTAAATCCAATTGAGAATCTGTGGCAAGACTTGAACATTGCTGTTCACAGATGCTCTCCATCCAATCTGACAGAGCTATTTTACAAAGAAGAATGGGCAAACATGTCACTGTCTAGATGTGCAAAGCTGTTAGAGAAATCCCACCAAAAGACTTGCAGCTGTAATTGCCGCGAATGTTGGTTCTACAAAGTATTGACTCAGGGAGGCTGAATACAAATGCACGCCACACTTTTCATATATTTATTTTGTAAAAAATGTTGAAAACCAGCTATCACATCTATCACATAAAATCCCAATAAAATACATTTACGTTTTTGGTTGTAACATGACAAAATGTGGAAAATTTCAAGGGGTGTGAATACTTTTTCAAGGCACTGTATATTCATATATATTTAGACACAGGAACAATGTTATTTTTTTTCAGGTATTTACCAAAACATATTCAAGCTATAGTTATATAATGGATATGGGCTGAAAGTGCACACACTGGGTTTAATTTGAGGGTACGTACATCTAAATCGGAGGAAAGGTTTAACAATTACAGCTCTTAAGAATAGCCATCCACTTTTTCAAGGGGCCAAAAGTAATTGGACAATGGAATCAAAAGCTGTTTCATGGCCAGGTGTGGGCTACTTCTTCATTATTTCTTCATCAATTAAACAGGTAAAAGGTCTGGAGTTGATTCTAAGTGTGGTATTTGTATTTGGAATCTTTTGTAGTGAACCTACATTATGCGTTCAAAGGAGCTGTCCATGCAAGTGAAACAGGCCAATGTAAGGCTTCAAAAATTGAACAAATCCATCAGAGAAGATAGCAGCAACATTAGGAGTGGCCAAATCAACCATTTGGTACATTCCGAAGAAAGAAGAAAACACTGGTGAACTCAGCAACATAAAAAGACCTGGATGTTCACGCAAGACAACAGTGGTGGATGATCTCAGGATCCTCTCTGGTAAAGAAAAACCCATTCACAACATCCAGAGAAGTGAAGGACAGGCTCCAGGAGGTGGGCGTATCATTGTCAAAGTCTACAATCAAGAGAAGACTTCACGAGAGCAAATACAGAGGGTTCACTACAAGGTGCAAACCATTCATAAGTCTGAAGAATACAAAAGCCAGATTCGACTTTGCCAAAAAACATCTAAAAAAGCCAGACCAGTTCTGGAAAAGCATTCTTTGGACGAATGAAACTAAGATTAATCTGTACCAGAATGACAGGAAGAAAGGAGTGTGGAGATGGCCTGGAACAGCTCATGATCCAAAGCACACAACGTCATCTGTAAAACATGGTGGAGGCAGTGTGATGGCATGGGCATGTATGGCTTCCAGTGGCACTGGGTCATTGGTGTTTATTGATGATGTGACAGAAGACAGAAGCACCCGGATGAATTCTGCAATGTTTAGAGATATACTGTCAGCCCAGATTCAGCCAAATGCAGCAAATTTGATTGGACAGCGCTTCACAGTACAGATGGACAATGATCCAAAACACACTGCAAAAGCAACCCAGGAGGTTTTGAAGGAAAAGAAGTGGAATATTCTGAAATGGCCGAGTCAATCACCCAATCATAACCCAATTGAGCATGCATTTCACTTGCTGAAGGCAAACCTAAAGACAGAAAGACCCACAAACAAAAAAAACAACTGAAGACAGCTGCAGTTAGAGCCTGGCAAAGCATCAGAAAGGAGGAAACCCAGTCTTTGGTAATGTCCATGGGTTCCAGACTTCAGGCAGTCATTGCCAGTAAAGAATTCTCAACAAAATATTAAAAATGAACATTTTATTAATGATTATATTCAACTGTCCAATTACATTTGAGCCCCTAAAAATGGGGGGACTGTGTATAAAAATGGTTTCAGTTCCTAAAATTTGAAATTGATATTTATGTTCAGCTCCTTGAATTAAAGCTGAAAGTCTGCACTTCAAATTCATTTGGACTGTTTCATTCTAATTTAATTCTAGTGGCATACAGAGCCAAAAGTATGAAAAGTGTGCCTGTGTCCAAATATATACAGTATGGACTTAACTGTATATATGAGTATATATATATATATATATATATATATATATATATATATATATATATATATATATATATATATATATATATATATATATATACATATATTATAATTAGTGTGGTATAACTGTGCATAAGGACAATGAGTATGATAAAATAATTTAGTAATTGTTCAGTATCAGAAAGTTTATATTTGGCTTGATATGTTTCTGAGATTTCTTACAGCTAAGCAGTTCTGGGTTTTTGAACCAACAGCAGAAACCTATTGCAAACCAATAAGAATTCCTTTTGATATGTCTGACCAGTACAATATTTTGTACTCTCTAAGAAATAATTCTGCCGTACATTGAGAGCACTGCTGAGAAGTACTGCTACTTTAGACAATTGTTTTTGCACTTCCAGGATATTGCATTTAGGTTGATCAAAGGAATTCGTAATACGATCTGAGAGTTCAAGGACATGCATGATTATGAATTAATTGTTCTGAGTAGAGATGGGGTTAGAATTCACAGTACACATGGTTCAATGTGAACTCTGTCTGTTTTTAGTTTACCAAGCCTGTCCATCCACCAGCTAAACCAAACCTCAGTGACTGGCTACTACACCCAGAGCACAGTCACATGAAAGGAGGTTATCTGCTGGTGTCTGCTAAGGTATTGAAAGGAGCAGCAGGGGATTAAAGTAAAACTATAGACAGCACTTTTTTTTTCAGTTTGGATAGCGTAAGGGAGGGTTATAACCTCTGTCAGATTTTATTTTCTATCTGGGACACCTTTGGGGAGATTTTCCTTCAAGTCCTGTTCCATAACCAAAACAGGAAGTGAGAGGAAATCCCTGCAAATTAAGGGGATCCCTTGGTGCCTCCCAGATCGCCAGAAATAGTGTCCCCATTGGAAGATTCCCCCTCTATTACTTTTCTGGGGACAACCCAAAATGTATGATTTTTCTTTTACTTTCACTTTCAATGATAATGGTAAACAGGACAAATGGAGAGGGTTAACCTCCCTAACAGGGACACATACAGCACTAAAAACCTAATAGGTGTTTTAACCCCTCTCCACTCTAGCACTCAAAACAAAAAGAGGTTTTGCCTTTACTTTAATGGAGAGGCAAGGGGAAAGGGGTCTTTCACAGACTTAAGCCTAATCTAAAGCTGGCCATAGACAGCCTGAAATTTGGACAGTTCAACAGGAACCAGACAAATTATAGCCGTCCAACAGTGATCATTGTATTCTGCTGGTGGGGAAGGCTCCCCCCCGGCAGAACACAGTAGTGCTGTGGGAGGGATTCTCCTATCAGCAATGACTATGTTGTTAGGGAAATCAAGCAATTTTCTTTCCTTCGACCTATGGTTGAAGGAAAGAAAATTGCATAATATTTTGCCTGCCTTACCTCTCTCCATTCCCTAGTTCCTCCTTCCCTGGAACACTGTCCCATCCATGTAATATATGTATACAAACTTTTTTCTTGCAGTCTTCTAGCAGATCAAGTGACACCCCTGGTGTTTTTCCTCTTGTTCCCACAGCAGATGTGGGCAATCCTCAAGTGCTCTTCTTTGCAGCATTCTCCTGTGAGCCCAAGCTGCCTGTATGATTCACCCCTATGGCTGACAGAAAGTGGCTTGAGTGGCCCTGTGCTGGCTGATTAAAAAAATAAAAATTGGCTGTACTTGACTTTAAAGTTGTTCCAAAGCCTACATATTTTTAACCTTAATGCACACATTCTCTGCATTCAGGTTAAAATGTTTTAGGCATCAGAATTGCCCTCTCATCAACCCCCCCCCCCCCTTTGTACTTTCCTGAGTCCTTACTTGATCCAGTTCTAGGCCCTGTTTGTAGTGGCTCTCTCCCCGCTCCCTGCATTCAAGGACATTGGCTTCCACTGCTGTCAGTCAATTCCTGTGACGAGAGATTAAGCCACATCGTCGGTGTCTATGGACTTAGGAAGTGCGGCTTGAGTTCAAGTTCACAGGTGTGCCATGATAGGCACACCAAGAAGAGGAGGTTTGGGGCTACTATGTGCAATTCCATTACACAGAGCAGGTAAGTATAACATTTAATTTATTTTCAGGTGTAGTTGGCATGTTCCTTTAGCATATTACAACCATTACATAAACATAGGACAGGCTGTAATGCTGTACAAAGCAAATTGCTTTACACTTCCCATGTGGCTAAACCAGATCTAAATCGGACATCTGAAAAATGAAAGATGCTGGAAACATCTCTCTGTATTTTTCTTTGTCTCATTTGATATTTAAAAAAAAAAAAAATAACAGGCTCTCATGTTCTGGAATCTCATTTCGACTGTTACAGAAAGGCCACACGAATTTCCTCTGTGCGTTCACTTTATTACAATTTAAAAATATGACAAGTGAATCTACAAATTATCATTTTCTTGCTGATGGCAATTTAATGAGCAGTTATTAAAGAATTTAAAGTTGCATGCAAATTACAAGCGACAATGTGATTTTAACTATATGGGGACAGCGCAATTAATCTTTCATGTAAATTCTGTGGTATGCAAATTTTTTTTGTGCCTTTTGTTGATTTCAAAGGTCACTTCTACAGTAGAATATGTCAAAAAGCCTTCACACTCATGGTCAGATCAAATTATGGGTTTGAATGTTAAACCAACTTTCCTGTGGCAATGAGTAAGATTTTTGTGGTGAGTTCATTTAAAATAGATGTTTTAACTCAGGTGCATGTCATTAGGTTGAATCCATAACCAGTGTAGACAGGAGCTGGATATATACATATTCCTGCAATCAGGAGACACTGTGTGGCGTTGGTGCAGGGGGAGCCATTTCCCTTTAGTGTTGAGTGTGATGCTGACCTGTTACCTTCTTATTTAGAGACAAAACATCTTGGGATATGTAGTCTGTATGGATGGTATTTGCCCTTTGGCTGAATTATCAGGAACTGCAACTACCAGCTGGCTGAGGGGGAAGAACAGACCACTGGGGGAGACTATAAGAGGGATGGATTGAGGCCTAGGGCACTCTCTTGGGACCCAGTGTGGATCTTTGTGCAGGGATTCTGTGATGGTGTAAGCTGCAGCTGAGTCACGGCCTGCTCCAGCAGAACTATCCAGTGGATATCTGGAGGGACATCTGAGGGCAACCTGCGGCAACCTGGAGGCTGCTCCTGTTCCTTTCATCCTGCAGTAATATCAGATTCGGGTGAGCCATAGCGTGGTGCAGCGGAGGCCAGACACCATCCCCTGACCCACATTTCTGAGGGACAGCTATCATCATCATCTCTTGTTCCAGTGTGGTAGCCTAACCTTATAGACACCATTGTCTCTTGCACAACTTATCATCTTACCAAACATCATAGACACTATATACAGACATCTTTACTTCCCATTACTCTGCTGCTATTTGTAGTTCCACAGAGAGCAACCTCTTTAAGTCAGTGTAAATCCAGTTATAATTTGCTTTACACAGGAAGATTGTTTGCTGTTCATTCACAACTTGTTGATTCAGTTTGCTTTGTGTTGTCATTCAAAACCTCCTTGCAAGCAATTAAACACCAAGGGCTAGCTGAAGATAAACTGGACTGTGCACAGCAGTACAGGACTACTTTTCACCTCCTTTCCCACTTCAGGGATTTGTTTTGCTGAGTTCATAGAGCGATAATTCACCAAGAACTCTCTGTAAGAACAGGTTGAATTTCAATACAGTTTCTTCAATGCTAAAAGTTATAACTTATTTATTACTGTTCTGCATTTATGTGTGTAGAATCAGTAGAGAGGGGTCTGACGTTCATAAGGACCATTCCTCTACTCTCCTGTAGCCTGATCACATAGGCATTGAATGTGCTGTGTTGTGTACAAAAATGATAGTATTTATGGTTAAATGTTTAAATCTGATAGGTGGTTGTCATTTAGTTACTGATAACATTCCTTCAGGAAATAGCATTTTAAAGTGTAAACTTGAGTTCACTCTCTAATTTCTTTTTCATCTCATTAAGTAAACGAGCTACTGATTTTATCAATTCTGGTGTATTTACTTCCTTCAGGTTGTCATTGAAAAAAGGAAAATGTATGAACCCAGGGTGTCAGAGGTGGCAGAGGACTCACAATGTCAGGGCAACCAGGGGGGTACTGATATAACTTGCAATCCTCAAGAGGGCAGTGTTACATTTGAGGGCTCATCCAGGATACCCCTCATGGGAAACCCAAGCAAGTCCTGTGACCAACCCAGAGAAAAGGGGAAGATGGACTCAGCCACTGCCACCAGTTGGGCGTGGGAGCAGGGAAGTCAATTGGAACTGGACACTGTTGTGAATGTGTCCAGAACTGGATGATCCAAAAGAGAGGTGAGACAGTTGATAAGAGGGGTTGTTCCAGAGCAAGGATCATATGTCTTGGATGTGAGGCCTGCATTTGAGGAAGATTACACCTATTCCCTGATGGAGAGAGAGTGTTCCTGCTGGATTCCGGAAAGATACAGTGAGTTTAGCTGAAAAATTAGAGGCTCAAGTGATACCCTTGCTGACAGGTGAAGAGGAGTTTGAAAATTGGATGGATCAAGCCATCCAAGCGGTGAAAGAATTGAGTGTGCCGGAGGCAGTGAAAAGACAGAGGATAAGTGAGAGCCTCAGAAGCCCTGCGGTAGATGACATTCGGAGTTTGAAGAGGGGGAAGCTAGACTGTATAGCCATGGACTATATCAAAGCTTTGTGTGCAGTGTATGGGAAAGTAGATCAGATCATTCTAAAGAAAAATAAAAATCTCTTTTGGGCCAGCAGCCACAGGGAAGATGGAGACATTCGACACATTGGCTGTGGTGTGCCCCAGGCCTCCTGGAGCTGAACAGAATTCTCTGTTGATTAGGACTAACACTAATTTAGTGAGAAGGCTTCTAGCAACTGTGGTTGGAGAAGATGGTTCCATGCCCAATGGGATCCACCCACAACTATACCAGGCATGCCAATGAGTAATTAAGGAGCAGAATGCCCCTGTCGAGGGAGTGGGGAGGTTATGGAATTTAGACACGAGAGAGAGAGTGATTTTTTGATTTTTAAAGTGAAAGCCTAAAAATGAAAAATTCCTTACAATATAGTGCCTGGGGGGGGGTCCCCTTAGTGTACCTGTAAAGTGGCCTTGTCTAGAATCTGCTACAGCAATAATTGCATTTATAAAGCCAAACAAAAATGCAATTTTCCCTGCAAGCTGCCTTTATTTTGCTCAGCAACAGCTGGGGAGCCAGTGTGTATGATGAGACCACAATGTAGTGCACTGGGAACAAGATTAGAGATTTTTTGGATACATTCTGGTGTCACTTTGACTTTGTATAGAAGTAACGGGTGCATAAAAATTGGTCTTTGGGTGTTGGTGGTGCCTTCCTAACGTAACCCTATGGAGGTACTCTTGATGAAAGCAAGAATTGGCCTTGCTGTAAAAAATTGCAATAATATGCACCTGTCAAACAGGTGCAGAAAAATTATTCTTTGGGTGTGGGGATGCCTTCCCACCGTAATCCTATAGAGGTGCCCTTGATGAAGGCAAAAAAAAATTGCAATGATATGCATATGGTTGGTGTTTTTGCCACATTTGATGTGCCTGAGACACAGTTTGCAGATAGCAACAGTGCGATCTGCTGCAGAAGTGCTGAAAAAGGCCCAGAATGTGATTGAATAGGGTGGCTGCTCTCTACTCTTTGGCCTCCTTGGGGTTGTGCCGCCTCACCTTCAGTTTCCACCTCTGCTCTATCTGGTACCCAAGTCGCAACAGTGACCTCATCATCATCAGCTCTTTCTCCTCCATCATCATCATTACCACTGGAGACAACTTGGCAATACGCTGCGGCTTGGGGAACATGAATGCCAATTTGTCTACCAGTGTTCCTCCCTCTCTCTAGGCTCATGTTCCTGTCATCCTCAACCTCAGAACCAACATCTGAATCCAGTAATGGCTGGGCATCATCAAGGAGCAAGTAGCTGATGCTGTGGTCAAATAACTCAGCTGACTCCTAAATGATGATATTGGGGCTATGGCAGGAATAGATGTGAACAAGGAGGCAGGTTTATCCACTCTGGCAGCTGCAGGAGACTGCACACTTGTCTCTGCTTGCATGACAGAGGATGAGGAGGATGAGGAGGATGAGGAAGGTTTAGTAAGCCAGTCCACCACCTCCTCTGCATGCTGTGACTGGATAGCATGGGCAGACTCCCTAAACAGAGGAAATGATGCCCTGCCTGAGGACTGACCACCACGTCCACCTTTGCCTGTGGACACATTTGTTGCTGGCCCCCTTACAGTGCCAAGGGAAGGTCTGCCTCTCCTTGTTGTCCTCCAAGACATTATTGGGAGGAAGGGGGCAGTGCTTAAAAGCAAATGTAAAGAAGAAGTTGAAATCTGTATGTAGATGCACTTTAATCAATGTAAAGAGGTGTTTGGTGCACTTTAATTTGAGTACTCACACTACACAGACACACTCCACGGATACACTATAATATACTGCAATATAATGCGCCAAATGTACAGTAACGCACAAAACTATATAGCATTAAACTGGAGGTAATGCACACAGAACTATATGGTGTTAAACTGGCAGTAACGCACAATACTATATGGTGTTAAACTGGCAGTAACGCACACATAACAATATGGCATTAAACTGGCAGTAACACACGCAGAACTATATGGCGTTAAACTGGCAGTAACGCACACAAAACTATATGGCGTTAAACTGGCAGTAACGCACACAGAAGTAAATGGCGTTAAACTGGCAGTAACGCAATCAAATAGACTGTGTTCAACCGTCACTACATTGACGCTATTTGAACTGTCCCTACTCTAGCTATACACCAATGTAAAGATTACTGACACGGTCTCACTACACTACACTGAAACTATCTGAGCTGTCCCTACTCTACACTAATGTATGTATAAATGACACGGTCTCACTACACTACAGTGAAACTATCTGAGCTGTCCCTACTCTAGCTGCACACTATGCAAAGCTGAATGATAGTCCTCCTCACTACACTCACACTATCCCTAGAGTGACACTAAACTAATTTTCTACACTCAAAGAAAAAGGGGTGAGCAAGAGGAAGGTGGGACTTTATATGAAGCACGTGACTGCAAAAGGGCAATTGGGTGAACATAAGGACATTTATTGAATACAAGAAGGTAAACATATATAGTGGAAGTATCCACAGTACATGATAGCATACATATAATACGTGGTAGATAGTGCAACTGGAGCATGCAAATAATGCTGGTAGCAAAGATAATATATAAACAAGGTAATGACAATAAGCATGGCAGTAACAACTCGTTATATACCACAATAAGTTTCCTGGTTCACCACGAAAGGATTTATATAAAACCATAATACAAAATATTGCCTGCAGGGCCTATGGCCAAAATGAGCCTGGAAAGGTAGGTATTCCATAAACTTAAAAGATATGGGTAAATTGGGTAAATACGCGGCATCTGGTAGCTCTACGCATTTCGTGGCTAAAGTGCCACTCATCAGGAGAAAGCTGTGAGGTATCAGGAATGAAACTGATATAATCAATAGCGTAAAATACATAGAACTGGTTGGGGGTGGGGCACACTAACACCCCCCAATGCCTACGAATCTGCAATCACAGCGTGCAAACTACGGCGCTGGATGAGCGCTGCACATGCAGCGTGAGATGCGTGACGTAGACGCCCTGTGACGGCGCGTCTGCCCCCCAATCGTGAGAGGCGGGGGTGGGAGGAGGCCCGCAAAGCACCTCACAGCTCCCGGACACACAGAAAACAAACAGATGGCAAAGCAGTCAAGCCCACACGCCATCGTTAGTCACAACACCCCAATAGAATGGATTGAGTTGAATGATGATAATGGAAATGAGGATTAGTATGGGAGGGTAGTTGATGATAATAAAAGATGATCAATTAAAACAGGGAAGGCAAAACATAGGTCAATGGTTGCAGAGGAAATAAGTTAATAATAACAATAGAGCAAGAGCGCGTGCTTCCATCCCTAATTGTGTTAAGTCATGAAGAAAGGGGGGTTGTAGTTAGGGACTTTGAGGAAGCCATGACCTGGTGAGGTCAAGTATTTCCATCCCTGGGGACTTTAATTGAAATCATGACCTGGTGAGGTCATGTTTTTCCTTCCCATTCTGAATAAAAAAAAGGGCTGAGCAAGAGGAAGGTGGGACTTTATATGAAGCATGTGACTGCAAAAGGACAATTGGGTGAACATAAGGAAATTTATTGAATACAAGAAGGTAAACATATACAGTGGCAGTATCAACAGTACATGATAGCATACATATACATGGTAGATAGTGCAACTGGAGCATGCGAGCATGAAAATAATGTTGGTAGCAAATATAATAGATAAACAAGGTAATGACAAAAGGCATGGCAGTAACAATTCGTTATATGACCACAATAAATTTCCTGGTTCACCACGAAAGGATTTATATAAAACCATAATACAAAATATTGCCTGCAGGGCCTACGGACAAAATGAGCCTGGAAAGGTAGGTATTTCATAAACTTGAAAGATATAGGTAAAATGGGTAAATACACGGCATCCGGTAGGTAGCTCTACGCGTTTCGTGGCTAAAGTGACACTCATCAGGAGCAAGCTGTGAGGTATCTGGAATGAAACTGATATAATCAATAGCGTAAAATACATAGAACTGGTTGGGGGTGGGGTATATAATAAAAAACCCCAAGCTCCCTTTTGTCTCGCGGCGTGACCTCGGTGGGCCGAGCTGGGTATATATGGGTGTCCTCCTCCCGGGTGGTCTTGGCACTCGAAGCCTTACACATCGGTTATCACGGTCTCTCCTCCAGCAGGGTTCTCTACCCCCATAAGGTAACACTCATTCACCCTGCACACTTGGTTTCTTTTTCTTAATTTGGCACCCCCAACTCACCCACCTTGACAACCCCCCCTTTTATATATGGGCCTTCCGCCTCTCACCCCCCAATTTTTACCTTTCACTACCTCTTCGGCTTATTATTTCACTTTTTGCTAAATATTTTCACTTTCCCCACAGTTCTGCCTCATGTTGCCCTGCCCGCCCGTGTGGTTGCCCCTTTCGTCCCCACGGAATGGACCACCACGGCTCCCGGTAGGGATACCCTTTGGATGCCTTATGGGGCCTCGCTTCCATGCCATCGACACATACACCCTCAGTAAGTTATTACTGATTCTGTTTTTTTTTTATTATATACCCCACCCCCAACCAGTTCTATGTATTTTACGCTATTGATTATATCAGTTTCATTCCAGATACCTCACAGCTTGCTCCTGATGAGTGGCACTTTAGCCACGAAACACGTAGAGCTACCGGATGCCGTGTATTTACCCATTTTACCTATATCTTTCAAGTTTATGGAATACCTACCTTTCCAGGCTCATTTTGGCCATAGGCCCTGCAGGCAATATTTTGCATTATGGTTTTATATAAATCCTTTCGTGGTGAACCAGGAAACTTATTGTGGTCATATAACGAGTTGTTACTGCCATGCTTATTGTTATTACCTTGTTTATCTATTATCTTTGCTACCAGCATTATTTGCATGCTCCACGTATTATATGTATGCTATCATGTACTGTTGATACTGCCACTATATATGTTTACCTTCTTGTATTCAATAAATTTCCTTATGTTCACCCAATTGCCCTTTTGCAGTCACGTGCTTCATATAAAGTCCCACCTTCCTCTTGCTCAGCTCTTTTTCTTTGATTCAGAATGGGATGGAAAAACATGACCTCACCAGGTCATGATTTCAATTAAAGTCCCTAGGGATGGAAATACGTGACCTCATCAGGTCATGGCTTCCTCAAAGTCCCTAACTACAACCCCCCTTTTCTTCATGACTTAATTTTCTACACTAACAATTGAAGCAAAATAGCACAGTATAACACACTAAATAAACTAATAGCACTGAACAGAGCCCTGTTCTATCTCTCTCCATGCCGAAATCACACTGAAAATGCCTGCCATTGAAAGAATACTTTTATACTGTGGGGCGGCAATGAGCCATGATTGGATAAAGTCAACGATGACAGTGTCCAATCATAACTCTGACAGTGCTCTGTGCCCTGATTGGCTGAAGCTTTCACTGCTTCAGCCAATCAGGGCTTGCAATGCACTGTTCAGTGCGCCAATGCATTGTGGTCAGTTTGGGGGGCCGAACAAATGGTCGAATGTTCGTCGAACGTCTGAACAGTGTTCGCCCATCCCTAAAGTTCACCAATGCCAGGAGCCTGGTGGATAAGATGCGTGAAGTAGAGATACTGTTGTACAAGGAGAATTTGGATTTTGTGGGAATTCCAGAGACCTGGTTCAACAGCTCTCATGATTGGCTGGCAACCATTCAAGGGTATACCCTTTATCGCAGGGATAAAGAGGGTAAAAAGGGGGAGGGGTATGCCTATATATCAAGAATAATGTACAAGTGAATGTGAGAGATTACATCACTAAGGGGGCTAGGGAGGAGGAGGAATCCTTATGGGTAGAGCTCCAAAGGGATGAAGCTAAGGGGAAAATAATACTGGGAGTATGCTATAAGCCCCCTAACCTGAGAGAGGAGGGGGGGACGGATCTCCTATCACAATTTAAATTAGCAGCAAGGATGGAAAGTGTTATCATAATGGGGGATTTCTATTATCCAGACATCGACTGGGCAGAGGGAACCGCGCATTCGTCTAAGGCTTGCCAATCCCTAAATGTCTTGCAGGACAATTTTAATGGTTCAGATGGTAGACGCACCAACTAGAAATAAAGCGTTACTGGATCTACTGATTACCAACAATACAGACCTGATCATAGATGTGGAAATACGCTGCAATTTAGGAAACAGCAATCAAAGGTCAATTGGCTTCAGTATAAATCACACAAATAGGAAACATAAGGGGAATACAAAGACACTGAATTTCAAAAGAGAGAACTTCCCTAAACTACAAACCTTGCTAGAAAGCATAAACTGGGATAAAATCTTAGGAACAAAGAACACGGAGGAGAGATGGGTTTGCTTTAAGAGCATATTAAATAAGGGCATTAGCCAATGCATCCCATTGGGTAATAAATTTAAAAGGGCGAACAAAAGTCCTGGATGGCTTAACTTCAATGTAAAAATGGATATAAAAGTAAAGGAGAAGGCCTTCAAAAAATACTAGGTTGAGGGATCATCATCAGCGTTCAGACTTTATAAGGAATGCAACAAGAAATGTAAGGGTGCAATTAGGGCGGATAAGATAAAACACGAAAGACACATAGCGGAGGAAAGCAAAATAAATCCCAAGAAATTCTTTAAGTATGTAAACAGTAAAAAAGAGAGAACAGACCATATTGGCCTCATAAAGAATGAGGAAGGACATCTGGTTACAAAGGATGGGGAAATGGCGAAGGTATTGAATTTATTCTTCTCCTCAGTCTTCACAAGGGAATCGGGGGGCTTCAGTAACTGCAGTGTTTATCCTCATGACACACCACAGGAAGCACCTCCATGGTTAACAGAGGACAAAATTAAAATTAGACTTGGGAAACTTAACATTAATAAATCACCGGGACCAGTAATTGCCAGACCATTGTTCCTAATTTTTACTGATAGTCTACTGACTGGAATTGTACCAGCTAATTGGAGAAAAGACAATGTAGCACCAATATTTAAAAAGGACCAAAAATACATCCCTGGGAATTACAGAAAAGTTAGCCTAACATCAATAGTAGGGATGAGCTTCGTGTTCGAGTCGAACCCATGTTCGACTCGAACATCGGCTGTTCGATCATTCCCCAAATTGTGAACGATATGGGCTGTTCGCGTCAAATTCGCGTGGCGCGTCATGGCCCATAATTCACTGTGGCATCGCAGTGCATTGCTGGCTGATGATTGGCCAAGCATGCACTATGACCCGCATGCTTGGCCAATCACAGCGCCGTCGGTAGAGAGAGCTGTAATTGGCCAAAGCCAGGGTGGCTTTGGCCAATTATGGCTCAGGGGGTTTAGAACACGCCCCACACTATATAAGGCCACCTGCACGGCGGCCCTGTGTAGTGTGTTCCGGCGTGCTGAGACATAGAGAGAGAGACAGTGTCATTTGAGTTAGCTAGATTAGGCAGGACAGTCAGTGAGTTAGCTGCACTTATAGTGTATTATGTATATATATGCATCCCAGGTGTTGCATAAATATATATACACTGTATTCAGTTTAGCTAGATCCGTTCCTGTTATCTCCCTACTGACAGGCAGGCTTGTCTTGTTACAGTATTTACAGCTACCTGAAGAAAATTGCTGGTGTTCTTTTGATCCTATTAGTACCACAGTCAGGCAGCTAGACTATTTACAGTTAGTGTAGTGCATCCTCCTCACAGTGTTCAGCTAAAGCTACAAGTTAGTGTAGTGCGTCCTCCTCACAGTGTTCAGCTAAAACTACAAGTTAGTGTAGTGAGACCTCTGCACAGTGTTCAGCTAAAGCTAAAAGTTAGTGTAGTGCGTCCTCCTCACAGTGTTCAGCTAAAACTACAAGTTAGTGTAGTGAGACCTCTGCACAGTGTTCAGCTAAAGCTACAAGTTAGTGTAGTGCATCCTGCTCACAGTGTTCAGCTAAAGCTACAAGTTAGTGTAGTGCGTCCTGCTCACAGTGTTCAGCTAAAACTACAAGTTAGTGTAGTGAGACCTCTGCACAGTGTTCAGCTAAAGCTACAAGTTAGTGTAGTGCGTCCTGCTCACAGTGTTCAGCTAAAACTACAAGTTAGTGTAGTGAGACCTCTGCACAGTGTTCAGCTAAAGCTACAAGTTAGTGTAGTGCGTCCTGCTCACAGTGTTCAGCTAAAGGTACAAGTTAGTGTAGTGCATCCTGCTCACAGTGTTCAGCTAAAACTACAAGTTAGTGTAGTGAGACCTCTGCACAGTGTTCAGCTAAAGCTACAAGTTAGTGTAGTGCGTCCTGCTCACAGTGTTCAGATAAAGCTACAAGTTAGTGTAGTGCATCCTGCTCACAGTGTTCAGCTAAAACTACAAGTTAGTGTAGTGAGACCTCAGCACAGTGTTCAGCTAAAGCTTAAAGTTAGTGTAGTGCGTCCTGCTCACAGTGTTCAGCTAAAGCTACAAGTTAGTGTAGTGAGACCTCTGCACAGTGTTCAGCTAAAGCTACAAGTTAGTGTAGTGCGTCCTGCTCACAGTGTTCAGCTAAAACTACAGGTTAGTGTAGTGAGACCTCTGCACAGTGTTCAGCTAAAGCTACAAGTTAGTGTAGTGCGTCCTGCTCACAGTGTTCAGCTAAAACTACAGGTTAGTGTAGTGAGACCTCTGCACAGTGTTCAGCTAAAGCTACAAGTTAGTGTAGTGAGTCCTGCTCACAGTGTTCAGCTAAAGCTACAAGTTAGTGTAGTGCGTCCTGCTCACAGTGTTCAGCTAAAACTACAAGTTAGTGTAGTGAGACCTCTGCACAGTGTTCAGCTAAAGCTAAAAGTTAGTGTAGTGCGTCCTCCTCACAGTGTTCAGCTAAAACTACAAGTTAGTGTAGTGAGACCTCTGCACAGTGTTCAGCTAAAGCTACAAGTTAGTGTAGTGCATCCTGCTCACAGTGTTCAGCTAAAGCTACAAGTTAGTGTAGTGCGTCCTGCTCACAGTGTTCAGCTAAAACTACAAGTTAGTGTAGTGAGACCTCTGCACAGTGTTCAGCTAAAGCTACAAGTTAGTGTAGTGCGTCCTGCTCACAGTGTTCAGCTAAAACTACAAGTTAGTGTAGTGAGACCTCTGCACAGTGTTCAGCTAAAGCTACAAGTTAGTGTAGTGCGTCCTGCTCACAGTGTTCAGCTAAAGGTACAAGTTAGTGTAGTGCGTCCTGCTCACAGTGTTCAGCTAAAACTACAAGTTAGTGTAGTGAGACCTCTGCACAGTGTTCAGCTAAAGCTACAAGTTAGTGTAGTGCGTCCTGCTCACAGTGTTCAGGTAAAGCTACAAGTTAGTGTAGTGCGTCCTGCTCACAGTGTTCAGCTAAAACTACAAGTTAGTGTAGTGAGACCTCTGCACAGTGTTCAGCTAAAGCTACAAGTTAGTGTAGTGCGTCCTGCTCAGAGTGTTCAGCTAAAGCTACAAGTTAGTGTAGTGAGACCTCTGCACAGTGTTCAGCTAAAGCTACAAGTTAGTGTAGTGCGTCCTGCTCACAGTGTTCAGCTAAAACTACAGGTTAGTGTAGTGAGACCTCTGCACAGTGTTCAGCTAAAGCTACAAGTTAGTGTAGTGCGTCCTCCTCACAGTGTTCAGCTAAAACTACAAGTTAGTGTAGTGAGACCTCTGCACAGTGTTCAGCTAAAGCTACAAGTTAGTGTAGTGCGTCCTGCTCACAGTGTTCAGCTAAAGCTACAAGTTAGTGTAGTGCGTCCTGCTCACAGTGTTCAGCTAAAACTACAAGTTAGTGTAGTGAGACCTCTGCACAGTGTTCAGCTAAAGCTACAAGTTAGTGTAGTGCGTCCTCCTCACAGTGTTTAGCTAAAACTACAAGTTAGTGTAGTGAGACCTCTGCACAGTGTTCAGCTAAAGCTACAAGTTAGTGTAGTGCGTCCTGCTCACAGTGTTCAGCTAAAGCTACAAGTTAGTGTAGTGCGTCCTGCTCACAGTGTTCAGCTAAAACTACAAGTTAGTGTAGTGAGACCTCTGCACAGTGTTCAGCTAAAGCTACAAGTTAGTGTAGTGCGTCCTGCTCACAGTGTTCAGCTAAAGCTACAAGTTAGTGTAGTGCGTCCTGCTCACAGTGTTCAGCTAAAACTACAAGTTAGTGTAGTGAGACCTCTGCGCAGTGTTCAGCTAAAGCTACAAGTTAGTGTAGTGCGTCCTGCTCACAGTGTTCAGCTAAAGCTACAAGTTAGTGTAGTGAGACCTCTGCACAGTGTTCAGCTAAAGCTACAAGTTAGTGTAGTGCGTCCTGCTCACAGTGTTCAGCTAAAGCTACAAGTTAGTGTAGTGCGTCCTGCTCACAGTGTTCAGCTAAAACTACAAGTTAGTGTAGTGGGTCCTGCTCACAGTGTTCAGCTAAAACTATAAGTTAGTGTAGTGAGACCTCTGCACAGTGTTCACCTAAAGCTATCTGTAGAAGGTTGGTGGTGTTCTCGTACTACAGGCAGGCAGTTGATTTTGCTATCTGCAGTATCAGTACATATATATATATATATATATATATCCCAGCTTAGTGCAGCTACAGGCCATTAGTATTGCTGGAAGGCCAACAAGGAGAGGCAGACAGTCACAAGCCAATAAAAGAGGGCAAGCAGGCTCTGTGTCTAGAGGCAACAGTGCTGGTTGCAGAGACGGTGCATCCTCATCAGCACGTGGCCGTGGGATAAGCTTGGCCTTTTTTTTGGCAGCTGGCCGTGTTGAGTCACAAAATGTGGAAGACTTGGTCGAGTGGATGACCAAGCCGTCCTCATCCTCCTCATCCTCTCTCACCCATGCTCAGGGTACTTTGTCTGGCAAAGCAGCTCAATGTCATCAGTGACTCCTTCCCTAGCCCCACCATGTCCTCCTGAGGAGTCCCTCGAACTGTTTGACCACAGTGCTGGGTACATGCTCCAGGAGGATGCCCAGCGTTTGGAAGGCTTTGATGATGATACTGAGCTAGATGAAGGCAGTAACGTGAGCACGGACAGAGGGGGTACCCAAGAAGGACAGCAATCTGGTAGTCATGCTCCCCTTGCTGCAGCATACTGCCAGGTTTGCTCCAGTGATGAGGAGGGAGGGGATGATGAGGTCACTGACTCAACGTGGGTGCCTGATAGGAGAGAAGAGGAGGAGGCGGCACATCACCAACGAGGCAGGATGCCCTCCAGGTGCCAGCCTAAGGGCAGCACACTGACTGCATCACACCCCAAAGCTCCGCATGTGCAGGGCGCTGCAGTCTCTGCACATTATTCAAAAAGTTCTTTGGTGTGGGCCTTTTTTGAGACGAGTGCATCAGATCGCACCGCTGCTATTTGCAACATATGTCTCAAGCATATCTCGCATGGCCAAAACATCTCCCACTTGGGCACCACATGCTTGACCAGACATATGTTGACCTGCCATGCAGTTCGTTGGCAAGCGTATTTAAAAGACCCACACCAAAGAACAAAGAGGACCTCTCCTTGCTCCTCATCAGCTGAGATCTCCAACCCCACTATACCTTCAGTCCTCTCTGAGACCTGCACTGAGAGGAATGAAGGTGTAGAATTAGGTGTGTCACAGCCAAGTACTTGTGGGCAATCTGCTTTTGGTACACCGACGTCACGGAAGGGGACGTCGGTGTACCAGGCAAATTTCCCTGCCCCAGCTGCTGCACCGCCGAAAGAAGTTTGCTCCCAGCCATCCACATGCCCAGCGGTTGAATGCAAGCTTGGCAAAATTGCTAGCACTTCAACTACTGCCTTTTCAGTTGGTAGAATCTGTCCCCTTCCGTGAGTTTGTGGAATGTGCGGTTCCTCAGTGGCAGGTACCCAAATGCCACTTTTTCTCACGGAAGGCGATTCCGGCTCTCTACCGGCATGTGAAAGGCAATGTCTTGGCCTCGCTGGACAGGGAGGTCAGCGGTAAGGTGCATATTACCACTGACTCATGGTCCAGCAGGCATGGACAGGGACGTTACCTAAGTTTCACCGTGCATTGGGTGACTCTGCTGGCAGCTGGGAAGGATGCAGGACAAGGTGCAGTAGTGTTGGAGGTTGTTCCGCCACCACGCCTCCAAAATGCCACTACTAATGATTGTGACACACCTCTCTCCTCCACCCCCTCCTCTTCTTCTTCCTCCATGGCCTCTTCCTGTGCTTTGTCCTCGGAACCAGCGGTGCTCTGTAGGCGTTCAAGGGGCTACGCAAGTGTGCAGGCCAAAAGATGCCATGCGGTGCTTGAGCTGGTGTGCTTGGGGGACAGGAGCCACACTGGGGCAGAGGTTCTGTGAGCTCTGCAGGGGCAGGTTCAGAGGTGGTTGACGCCACGCCAACTTAAGGCAGGAATGGTGGTTTTTGACAATGGCACCAACCTCCTCTCTGCCCTCCGACAGGGACAAATGACCCATGTGCCCTGTTTGGCTCACGTCCTTAACTTGGTGGTGCAGCGGTTCTTGGGCAGGTACCTGGGCTTACAGGATGTCCTGAGGCAGGCCAGGAAAGTCTGTGTGCATTTCCGCCGGTCATATAATGCCAGTGCTTGGCTGGCAGACCTCCAAAAGGAGTTTAACCTGCCCAAGAACCGCCTAATCTGTGACATGCTCACCAGCTGGAACTCAACGTTGGCCATGCTGAAGTGGCTGCACATGCAGCAGAGGGCCATCAATGAGTACCTGTGCGGCTATGGCACCAGGACAGGGTCAAGGGAGCTTGTTTTTTTCTCCCCACGCCAGTGGGCTATGATCAGGATTGCATGCACTGTCCTGTCACCATTTGAGGAGGCCACGAGGATGGTGAGCAGTGACAGTGCATGCATCAGTGAAACTGTCCCCCTTGTCCACCTGTTGGAGCACACACTGCGTGGAATAATGAACAGGGCACTTGAGGCAGAACAGAGGCAGAATAAGCAGGACTTCCTTAGCTCTCAAGGCCCCCTTTATCCAGACAGTGTTCCTGCGTGCCCACCGATCACACAGGAAGAGGACGAGGAGGAGGAGGAGGAGGATTGTGTCAGTATGGAGGTGGAGCCTGGCACTCAGCATCAGCAGCAGTCTTTGAGGGATCATTTACAGTCCCAAGAAACACATGGACTTGTACGTGGCTGGGAGGAGGTGGCTGCGGATCATGTCGTCCTTAGTGACCCAGAGGACTCCGGACCGAATGCCTCAGCAAACCTACGCTGCATGGCCTCCCTGATCCTGCAAAGCCCGCGAAAGGATCCTCGAGGATTGTGTCAGTATGGAGGTGGAGCCTGGCACTCAGCATCAGCAGCAGGCTTTAAGGGATCAGTCCCAAGAAACACATGGACCTACGCTGCATAGCCTCCCTGATCCTGCAAAGCCTGCGTATTCGTGGTATCAAGGAGAAGGACCAATACTGGCTGGCAACCCTCCTTGATCCACATTACAAGGGTAAGGTTGCGGACCTTATCTTGCCATTGCAGAGAGAGCAGAGGATGAAACATCTTAGGGAGGCCTTGCAGAAAGGTCTGTGCAACGCGTTCCCAGAGACTGGGAGGTTACAAACTCCTGTTTCTGGACAACGTGTTGCTGAGGCTTCGGTCAGTCAAAGAAGGAGCGGTGGAGAAGGTGGCGGTCTGACCGATGCGTTCAGACAATTTTTTGGTCCGCAGCCCCAAGGTATGATCGGTTCCAGCAACCATCGCCAGCGTCTGTTTTACATGGTGCAGGAATACCTAGGGGCAAGATCTGACTTGGACACCTTTCCCACCGAAAATCCTCTGGGTTACTGGGTCTTGAGGATGGATCACTGGCCAGAGCTTGCACAGTATGCAATTGAGCTACTGGCCTGTCCTGCATCCAGCGTTCTTTCGGAACGCACATTCAGTGCTGCTGGAGGCTTTGTAACCGATCACAGGGTGCGTCTGTCCACCGACTCGGTCGATCGACTGACCTTCATAAAAATGAATCAGTCTTGGATCACCACCAGCTACCAAGCACCTGATGCTGATGTAACCGAATAATTCAATAATACAATTTTTGATGCAATACTTTGCAGCAGGGCTCGTTTCTGCATTCCAACTAGAGTATCTGTGAGGGGTTGCAGTGTTGTGGCACCAGCACCAGAGCCTAAGACCCAATTTTTCAGCCCCTGTTCGACAGGTGCATGTAATTACAATTCTTGATCTAATATTTCACAGCAGGGCCCATTTCTGCACCCACCAAGAGCAAGTGAGGACTTGCTGTGTTGTGGCACTAGCACCCCCACCACCAAAGGCCCAATTTTTCTGCCCCTGTTCAACAGGGGCATGTAATTACAATTCTTGGTCTAATATTTCACAGCAGGGCCCTGTGAGGGCTTACAGTGTTGTGGCCTCAACAACACCTAAGGCCCAAATTTCTGCTGAGTATATAGGGCAGGCCCCTACTTTTAAACATCCAACTTACAAACGACTCCTACTTGCAAACGGAAGGAGATAACAGGAAGTGAGATGAAATCTACCCCTAGGAAGGGAAATTCTCTCTCTCCTGTAAGAGTTAATATGGGAAAAACATTTCTCCTTTCCACTGATGCTTTATCACCAATCCTTGTTTCACAAAAAAACCCAAATTTTCAAAAAACATTTGTCATTGGGACAAAAAATGAGGTGAAATCTTCTGAAGAGGAGCACAGACAGCAAAACAAATGTCATAGAAGTGATAACCCTTCCCTATGTTTTCCAAAAAGCTTAAAATAGAATTTTTGGCTGGAGCTAAACATGTTAAAAATGTACCAGTTCAAAATTACAAACAGATTCTACTTAACAACAAACCTACAGTCCCTGTTTTGTTTGCACTGCCTGTATACTGCTGTTCAGAGTATATAGGGCCTGGTGGCCCCACGCCTTTCCTTTTTTTAATTTAGGTGCGGGGTTCCCCTTAATATCCATACAAGACCCAAAGGGCTTGGTAATGGACTGGGGGTACCCATGCTGTTTGTCTCACTGATTTTCATCCATATTGCCAGGACCCGACATTACATTAAAGCCGCAAGCAGTTTTAAATTACTTTTTTTCCTTTAAAAATGACATTTTGTGCAGGGACTGTTCTAAGCATGGGAAACACGCGCCACTTTACAGGCATACTATAGACACCCCCCAGGTACGATATTTAAAGGAATATTTCACTTTTTTTTTTTTAACTTTAAGCATCATTAAAATCACTGCTCCCGAAAAAACATCAGTTTTTAAAAGTTTTTTTTGCATTGATACATGTCCCCTGGGGCAGGACCCGGGTCCCCAAACCCTTTTTAGGACAATACCATGCAAATTAGCCTTTAAAATGAGCACTTTTGATTTAGAACGTTCGAGTCCCATAGACGTCAATGGGGTTCTAACGTTCGTGTGAATTTTCGGTCCGTTTACACCAGAACCGAACCGAGGGGTGTTCGGCTCATCCCTAATCAATAGTATACAAAATCTTGGAGGGGATGATAAGGGTCTATATACATGACTTTAGTATTGGGAGCGGTATCATTAGCAGTAATCAGCATTGATTCATGAAGAATCGTTCTTGCCAAACCAATCTATTAACCTTCTATGAGGAGGGGAGTTGCCATCTAGATAAAGGAAGGCCCATAGACGTGGTGTATCTGGATTTTGCAAAAGCATTTAACAAAGTTCCCTATAAATGTTTACTGTACAAAATAAGGTCCGTTGGCATGGACCATAGGGTGAGTACATTGATTGAAAACTGGCTACAATGGCAAGTTCAGAGGGTGGTGATAAATGGGGAGTACTCTGAATAGTCAGGGGTGGGTAGTGGGGTCCCCCAGCATTCTGTGCTGGGACCAAGTCTATTTAATTTGTTCATAAATGACCTGGAAGATAGGGTAAACAGTTCAATCTCTGATACTAGGCTAAGCAGGGCAATAACTTCTCTGTAGCATGTGGAAACCTTGCAAAAAGATCTGAACAAATTAATGGGGTGGGCAACTACATGGCAAATTAGGTTTAATGTAGAAAAATGTAAAATAATGCATTTGGGTGGCAAAAATATGAATGCAATCGATACACTGGGGGGAGAACCTCTGGGGGAATCTAAGATGGAAAAGAACCTGGGGGTCCTAGTAGATGATAGGTTCAGCCATGGCATGCAATGCCAATCTGCTGCTAACAAAGCAAACAGAATATTGGCATGCATTAAAAAGGGGATCAACTCCAGAGATAAAACGACACCTACAGTATGTCCAGTTCTGGGCACGAGTCCTCAGAAAGGATGTACTGGAAATGGAGCGAATACAAAGAAGGACAACAAAGCTAATAAAGGGTCTGGAGGATGTTAAGTTATGAAGAAAGGTTGCGAGCACTGAACTTATTCTCTCTGGAGCAGAGACGCTTGAGAGGGGATTAGATTTCAATATACAAATACCATACTGGTGACACCACAATAGGGATAAAACTTTTTTGCGTAAGAGAGTTAAACAAGATACATGGCCACTCATTAAAATTAGAAGAAAAGAGATTTAACCTTAAACTACGTAGAGGGTTCTTTACTGTAATAGCGGCAAGGATGTGCAATTCCCTTCCACAGATGGTGGTATCAGCGGGGAGCATCGGTAGTTTCAAAAAACTATTAGATAAGCACCTGAACGACCACAACATACAGGAATATACAATGTAATACTGACATATAATCACACACATAGGTTGGACTTGATGGACTTGTGTCTTTTTTCAACCTCATCTACTATGTAACTATGTAAGTGGTTTAGTGAGCTACATTTGAAAAGTGGGTATTAAAAAATACCGAAGCACCCTGAAGATAAAGAGAAGACCGCCTTCATCTGCCCGCTTGGATTTTTTGAATTTAATCGGATGCCACAAGGACTTTCAGGCACCAGGGACATTTCAACGATTAATGGAGAAAACTGTGAGAGACATGAACTTGATTGAAGTTCTGGTATACCTGGTTGACATCATAGTGTTTTGAGAGACCCTAGAAGAACATGAGGTGCAATTGGAGAAAGTCTTTGAAAGGCTACATGAGGAAGGGCTTAAACTATCACTGGAGAATTGTCAGTTTTACAAAACTTCAGTCACCTATTTAGGCCATGTTGTCTCTGCCAGGGGAGTAGCTACAGATCTAAAGAAGCTGGAAGAAGTCACTGCATGGCCTAGACTGGAGACTGTAACGGAATTCAGATCCTTTCTGGGGTTTTGCTCCTATTACCGAAGGTTTGTAGCTAACTTCGTAAAGATTGCCAGACCCCTCAATGAATTGTTACAAGTTGTTTTGGGTGAGGAAGAAGGCAAGATGAAGGTAAAGAAGCCTGGAATAAGAGGGGAGAGAGAATCTGTTAGAGAACAATGGGCTTGTTCATGTGAGGAGGCTTATCTGCGTCTGAAAAGGAGCCTTACAGAAGCCCCAGTCTTGGCCTATGCCAACCCAACTAAGCCCTATGAGCTTCATGTTGATGCTAGTCGAGATGGGTTGGGAGGAGTCCTCTACCAAGAACAATATGGTGGATTTAGACAGGTGGCATATGTGAGCCACAGCCTCATCCCCTCTGAGAAGTATTACCCGGTTCACAAACTTGAGTTCTTGGCCTTGAAATGGGTGGTAGTTAACAAGCTGAAGGCTTATTTATATGGGGTCAAGTTTGTAGTAAAGACAGACAATAATCCTTTGACCTACCTTTTGATTTCTGCCAAGTTGGATGCCACATGACATCAATGGTTAGCTGCACTGGCTGGATTTTAATTTAGTTTGAAGTATCGGCCTGGAGCTGAAAACAGGGATGTGGATGCGGAAGGAGTGCAATCTTTGTGCAGAGGCTTGGTCCAATGGCTAAAAGGAATTGTAGGAGCTGAATCCACAGGAACCCCTTCTTCTGGAGTGTCTCAGTTTCACTGTGGGTTGACACAAGTGCGAGGTGAAGGTCTTCCTCGGCTATCAAAATGAGATTTGAAACTGATTGGAAAGGACTTTTCGCTTAGTTAGAGATAGGTTCTTTTGGCCTGACATGAGAAGGGAGGTAGAAAGCTATTGTCATTCCCGTTTACCCTGCATTCAGAGAACAACTCTTCCAGTGCAAGCCTCTCCCATGGGACATCTGCAGAGTCAGGGGCCCATGGAGTTAGTGTGTATTGACTTCCTGTGCCTGGAGACTGATACAGGTGGAAGAAGTAATGTTCTTGTGGTGACTGACGATTTCACTCGGTATGCTCAGGCTTTCCCTACCAAAGATCAACAGGCTAATACTGTGGCAAAGGTCCTTGTGGAAAAGTTCTTCATTCAATATGGACTACCTGTTAGGATTCAAGGAAGAGATTTTGAAAGCCGACTAATATATCAGTTGTGCAATTTGCTGGGCATCAAAAAGTCACAAACCACACCATATAATCCTCAGGGAGAACCCCAAATCCTCAGAGAGACCCTCAGGTTCAATCAAACTTTATTGAACATGCTGGGAACTTTACCCACTGAAAAGAAGTAACATTGGGGAAATGATATTGCAACAGTTGTACATGCATGCAACAGTACAGTGAGTGATGCCACTGGATATTTGACATACAGATTTATGTTTGGGAAAGAATCTCGGCTTCCGATTGATCTGGTTTTTGGAACATTTGTGGATGATACCACTCTGACTTCCCACAGGGGATATATAGAACGTCTACAGAAAAAGCTTATGAGAAAGCTATGGAACATGCTGTCACCCGAGAGTTGAGAAACAAGAAGAATTTTGATCTCAAGGTGAAGGTGCAAGATCTAAAGCCAGGAGATCGAGTACTGCTAAAGAATTTGGGTGTGACGGGAAAACATAAATTGACTGACTGGTGGAGGCCTCAACCCTATGTCATTTGCAAGCAGCTTACAGGGTTACCAGCTTACCAAATTAAACCTGAAGGAAAACTAGGGCTTTTCAAAATGTGGCATTGTAATCATCTGCTTGCCTTATCAGATGCTGTTTGAGTGCCTCCTGTTTCTCCTTCACCCTCATTGGAACTGAGTCCATACAGAACGAAGACTTCCCATTCGCTCTGCGGTGCCGGTACAAGAGGAAAGTGAGGATAAGGAGATAGTACCCTGCTGGTTGTGGCCTTCAATTACTGATGTTGATGCAGGAATCAGTAATTGGACTAGAGAAAGAAGACCACCAAAAAAGGTGCAAAAGTCACTTGATCGGGAAGTGAATACCGCATCACTGTCTAGGAGAATAGATGCTGTTGAAACCGGGGCTACTGATCCAATTCTGAATCAGGCTGAAGGAGATTTGATCAGTTTTACCGATGGAGATTTACCTGTGCTGGAGCCAGAAAGCTACATGGAGAAGGAAACGTCATTGTTAGATGAAGAAGAAGGTGGAAGCAATGTGCTAAATTCTGACAATGTTGATGAGGCTGGCCTTACCATTTTTAAATCAGGTCCCTCTACCCCGTGCACAGACTTACTGTCAGTGACTCATGACCTTACCAATATGAAAAGTCCTGAGAGGAACTCTACACCCATAAAAAGCCCTGAAAGGAACCCTTCACCAGTAAAAAGCTCTGAAAGGAACTTTACATCAATAAAAAGTGCTGAAAGAAACCTTACACCAAGGTCACAGGCTCATTCTCCTGTCAGACTGAGGAGAAATATGCATGCTCCTAGAAGACTCACTTATGATACGCTGGGAGAGAGCTCTGATAAATTGATTCCTACTATTCAACAACCAGTCCCCACGCTTGACTCTGCTACCATCAATTGGGTAGAAGGTGACCTTGCTGTGACCACTGACACCACTGGGTAGGACACGGCTATTGCCCTGGCCTGTCAGAAAACTGATTATGAGTTAACTGAAAATGTATACAAGTGGTTTCAGCAGAATCCAGAAGTATGTCAATATTTGTTGAATTTGAATAATGGTTAGTATTGATTAATCCCTTTCTTTCTAGCAATTGTTGATAAAATATCCCTGCCTCTTTGGGGACAAAAGACTTTAAGTGGGGGGAGAATGTACCCAGGAACTGGATACATACATATTCCTGCAATCAGGAGACACTGTGTGGCGTTGCTGCAATCTTTGTTGCGGGACGACCAATTGACCAAACCAACATCTAACATACAGTATATAAAGCACTCATGCCTTCAGTTAATTTTGGACAGGAGGGCCTGTTTTGTAAGTGGCAAAGTGATGTCCCGGACAAGGATGCAGAGGTCTGGGAAGGTGCCTGGGAATACCCCTTTCTGCAATTGGTCTCAGCCAGAGACCGTTTAACCACTTAAGGATCGAGCCTCTTTCTGAGATTTGTTGTTTACAAGTTAAAAAGATTTTTTCTTGCTAGAAAATTACTTAGAACCCCCAAACATTATACATTTTTTTTCTAACACACTAGAGAATAAAATGGCGGTCGTTGCAATACTTTCTGTCACACCGTATTTGCGCAGAGGTCTTAAAAGCACGCTTTTTTGGAAAAAAAGACTTTTCTGAATTAAAAAAGAAGACAACAGTAAAGTTAGCCCAATTTTTTTATATTGTGAAAGATAATGCTACACCGAGTAATTTGATACCCAACATGTCACGCTTCAAAATTGTGCCTGCTCGTGGAATGGCAACAAACTTTTACCCTTAAGAATCTCCATAGGCGATGTTTAAAAAATTCTACAGGTTGCATGTTTTGAGTTACAGAGGAGGGCTAGAATTATTGCTCTAGCTCTACCGATCGCGGCGATACCTCACATGTGTGGTTTGAACACCGTGGGCGCTACTCACGTAAGCATTCGCTTCTGCACGCGAGCTCGTCTGGACGGGGCGCGTTTAAAATTTTTTCTTTCTTATTTATTTTATCTTTTATTTTTTTATTTTTACACTTTTTTTTTTAACTTTTAAAAATTGTGACTTTTATTCCTATTACAAGGAATGTAAACATCCACTGTAATAGAAAAAAGCATGATAGGACCTCTTAAATATGAGATCTGGGGTTTTAAAAGGACTTCAGATCTCATATTTACACTAAAATGCAATAATAAAAAAAAATTGTCATTTAAAAAAAATCGCCCTTTAAGAGCTGTGGGCGGAAGTGACGTTTTGACGCTCAGCATTTGTATGGAGACGGGTGGGGGGCCATCTTCCCCTCACTCGTCTCCATACCGAACAGGAGACAACACTAGGGTTGCCACATCATCCCTTTAATCCAGGACACACATTAATTACACAGGTTCTGGGGCTGATTAAGTTGGTAATTAAATTCACTTGGTGCTTTATCTGCATTAAATCAGCCTCAGAACCTGTGTGATTAATATGTGTTCTGGATTAAAGGGACGATGCGGCAACCCTAGACAACACGCGGTCGCCTCCGCCACTAGGGATGAGCCGAACACCCCCGTGTTCGTGTCACGTACCTGGTAGGTTTTGAGCCTGAAGTGCAGAGAGAGACCTCCCCTAAGGCTCCCACTCTCGGCCCTCTGGAATGGAGACAGAGGACACAGGAGTAAGGAGTGGTATGGGTGCCTGGCAGGATCAACAGTCACCCAGAAGTCCTGGAGTGGTGGGAACTCAGGAACCAGACACTGAAGAGAAGACTGGAGACTGGAATGCAGACTGGAGCCAGGAATAACAGCAGGTAAGTAGGCAGAGAACTGGAGTGCTAGACTGGAACCAGGAACCACAGCAGGTAGCAGACTGGATACTGGAGCGCTGGACCGGAACCAGGAACAACAGCAAGTAGCAGGCTGGATACTGGTATGCTGGACTGGAACCAGGAACAACAGGAGATAGCAGACTGGATACTGGAGCGCTGGACCGGAACCAGGAACAACAGCAAGTAGCAGGCTAGATACTGGAATGCTGGACTGGAACCAGGAACAACAGGAGATAGCAGACTGGATACTGGAGCACTGGACCGGAACCAGGAACAACAGCAAGTAGCAGGCTGGATATTGGAATGCTGGACTGGAACCCGGAACAACAGCAGGTAGCAGGCTGGGTACTGGAAGGCTGGACTCAAACCAGGAACACAGTAGGTAGCAGACTGGATACTGGAGCATTGAACCGGAACCAGGAACAACAGCAGGTAGCAGGCTGATAGCAGGTATCAAGCAAAAGGATAGTCAGGCAGGCCGGTGGTCGGTATCAGGCGGACAGCAGAGGAACCAAGGATCAGACAGGAAAATGGTCTAAGCAAGCCAAAGGGTCAGATGCAGGCGGATAGCTGGATAGTCAAACAGGAAGCCGGGTCAAATAACAGAAGGTTTCAGATCAGATCAGGTTTTGGCACACAGAACGCTGTAGAGCAGACAGCGGGGACTGAGTGTGACAGGCAGGTTTAAATAGCCCACCTGGTGCCAACGGGGGTGCGCGCGCGAGCCTGTGCGCGGTAGCGCCCGCGGCCGCGCTAAAGTGAGCCTGGAATGCCGATTACTGGCAGGATCTTCTGGACATTGCCCCCCCAGGGGGCAGCCTCCGGATGCCCTTTCGGGCAAATTTTTCAGGATGGGACCTCTTAAAAGATTGCAACAGACCTTCAGCATGAATATTATCCTCAGGCTCCCAAGAATTCTCTTTGGGTCCAAACCCCCTCCATTTTATCAGGAATTGATTCTGATTACCTCTCCTCCTATGGTCCAAGATAGATTCCACCTCGAATTCCTTCTCGCCATCTACCAAAATTGGATCAGGAGGATCCATACTTCGACCTGGAAATGGATTGAAAATGGAAGGTTTGAGTAAAGACACATGGAATACCGGGTGGACTTTTAACGAATCAGGGAGTTCTAGTTCATATGCCACTTCATTAATTCTCCGTCTGACAGGAAATGGCCCTAAGAACTTGGGACCCAATTTTTCCGAAGGGCAGGACAACCTGAGGTTCATCGTAGACAACCATACCTGGTCACCGGGTGCAAGTAACAGCTCAGCTCGCCTTCTTTTATCAAAAGTTGTCTTGTTGTATTCCTGGGTCCTGGTCATGGTTTCCTGCAGAACCTGATTATCGGAGGTAAAGAAATTCAATTTCTCCTGAACTGTGGGTACTGTATATTCAGGAAGGGAATTAGGTAGAAATGAAGGGTGGAAGCCATAATTTGCAAAAAATGGAGTCTGATAGCGGAATGAATGGAGTTGTTGTAGGCAAATTCAGCCAATGGAAGTACGGAAATCCAGTCATCTTGGGCAAAAGAAGAGAAACAGCATAGGTATTGTTCAAGAGTTTGGTTTGTTCTCCCTGTTTGCCCATTAGTCTGGGGATGGTAGGCAGAGGAGAAAGATAGCTCAATGTTCAGCGTTTTACACAGAGACTTCCAGAATAGGGAGGTAAACTGTACCCCCCGATCTGAAACAATATTGGCCGGCACCCCGTGGAGTCTGATGACTTCTTTAATGAACATTTGTGCTGTTTCTGCAGCTGAGGGGGTACCCTTCATTGAGACAAAATGGGCCATTTTAGATAGCCGATCTACTATTACAAAGATGGTGGTGTAGCCCTCCGCCGGAGGTAGTTCAACAATAAAGTCTATGGATAACATCTTCCATGGCCTATCTGGGACAGGCAAAGGTCTTAGTAACCCCCATGCCTTGGTTTTGTAACCCTTGTTCCTAATACAGGTTGTACAGGATTCCACAAATCTTTTGCAATCTTCACGTAACTGAGGACACCAAAATGTACGCTGTACCAGATCGGTGGTCTTAGTTACACCGAAATGCCCAGCCAGTGCATGATCATGACAAAGTTCCAATATAGGTACTCGTAGATTTTCAGGTATATAAATCTTACTTTCGTGCCAAAGTAGCCCATCCTTAATCTGAAGTTCTGGCCCAACAGAAGATCCCAGTCCCGCGGAAGCTTGCTTAATTTGGGAAAGCAGTTCTCCCTGAAGCAAGAGAAAATTCCCGGGGAACAGGATGGTGTCCGGAGGGGAAATTTCTTGGGGTTTGTGGAACATCCTGGATAGGGCATCAGGTTTAGTGTTTTTGGAGCCGGGGCGGTAAGTGACATGAAAAGAGAACCTGGAGAAAAAAAAGAGAGCCCACCTGGCCTGTCATGGCTTCAGCCTCTTTGCAGATCTCAAATACTCCAGGTTCTTATGATCTGTAAAAATTAAGACTGGATGAGCGGCTCCTTCCAGAAGGTAGCTCCACTCCTCTAATGCTGATTTAATTGCCAGCAACTCTCTGTCTCCTACATCATAATTTCTCTCTGCCGTGGACAACTTGCGAGAGAAGAAGGCTACTGGGTACAGCAGGGCCTTGGTTCCCTGCCTTTGGGACAACACTGCTCCTACCGCAATTTCAGATGCGTCTACTTCAAGTACAAACGGCAGAGAGGAATCTGGATGTTTTAATACAGAAGCATAAGTAAAGAGGGCCTTGAGGGTCTCAAAAGCCTTTTGGGCTTCAGCAGACCAGTGAAAACGTGTTCCCTGTTTAGTTAACTGGGTAATTGGTGTGATAATGGCCCTTAATAAATTTCCGATAGAAATTGGCGAATCCAACGAATCGTTGGATTCCCTTTTTGTCCGTTGGAACCGGCCAATCTAATATTGCAGCGATCTTTTGAGGATCCATCCTAATGCCCTTACTAGAGATGATTAACCCCAAAAATGGTATACTTTCCTGTTCAAATTCACACTTCTCTGCCTTTGCATATAAGCCATGCTGTCGAAGCCGAGCCAACACACTTCTGACGTGCCTGTGGTGAGATTCAAGGGGAAAAGAGAAGATTAGTATATCGTCCAGGTAGACGATGACAAACAGATCTAGAAAGTCTCGTAACACATAATTGATTAAGTACTGGAACGTAGCAGGGGCATTACACAATCCGAAGGGCATCCCCAAGTATTCAAAATGCCCATAGTGGGTACGGAAGGCAGTCTTCCATTCATCTCCGCCCCTGATACGGACCAAATTGTAGGCTCCGCGGAGGTCAAGCTTAGTGAACACAGTAGCAGTTCCAAGTCTTTGGAATAATTCTGGTACCAGAGGAAAAGGATAGCGATTCTTTACTGTAATTTTATTTAGTTCACAGTAGTCCACGCATGGTCGAAGAGTATGATCCTTCTTCTGTACAAAGAAGATGCCCGTGCCTGCTAGAGACGTGGATGGGTGAATAAAGCCTTTCTTTAAGTTTTCATCGATATACTCCTTTAAAGCTCCTTGTTCTACCTCTGTTAAAGGAAAAATCCTTCAGAACGGAATCTCCATTCCAGGAAGTAATTTGATAGGACAGTCATAGGCCCGGTGGGGAGGCAAGGCCTCTGCCCCCTGTTTACTAAACACATCTAGGAAGTCATGGTAAACTTCGGGAATAGACTGGTGTAGGCTGGAATCTGTGTCTAGGCATAGCAAGGTAGTGGCTCTATGAGTGTCTTGAAATCCGCAGAACTGCTGACAATAGGAAGAAGAAAAGGTAACCTCTCCTGTGGCCCAGTTGATGTCAGGATTGTGTGCTTGTAACCAAGGCATGCCGAGGATTATGGGAAACAAAAGTGAAGCAATGATGTCCAAGCGTAGCAACTCTTGATGAGAGTTAAATATAATAACAGGTATTGGAGCAGTCTCTTGAGTGACAGGTCCGGATTTGATGGCAGACCCATCAGCCAGATGAATGGAGAGTCCATGGGCCTTAGACAACAGGGGAATCCGGTGTTTTGCAGCAAAAGAAGAATCCATGAAACAGCTGCAAGCTCCGGAGTCAATAATGGCGGTTATTTGCAGAGTCTTTCCTGGGAGCTGTAATAAGATAGAGAGCGCAAGGTGAGAAGTGCTCTTGGCCAGAGGAACAACAAAGTCAGTAGATAGGGAGAGACACTTACGGAGTTTAAGAGGACAGTTCCTGACGTAGTGTCCAGGTTCCCCACAGTACAGACACAGATTATTCATCCGACGACGTTGATGCTCCTCCTGGGTGAGAGAAGGCCGAAGGACCCCCAACTGCATAGGTTCAGGTGGGTTAAACGTGGAGGTAGATGGTGCTGGTGGAGTATGATTTGGAACTTTGGGAAGCATCCAGGTTGGGCGAGAAAATCCTGTAGCTTTTTCTGCCCTACTTTCCCTTAAGCGTCGATCGATCTGAATGGCCAGATCGATCAAAGCATTCAGAATCTGTGGTATACCAACCCTGGCTAACTCATCCTTTAAAGAATCAGAAAGTCCCATTCGGAATTGATAGCGGAGGGCCGCATCATTCCAGTTTGTGTTTGCACTCCACCTTCTGAATTCAGCCACTTAATCCTCTGCTGCTCTGCGTCCCTGCTGAAGGGTATGCAGTACAGTTTCCGCAGTCACAGAAAGCTGGGGGTCTTCATACAACTGGGCCAATGCGTCGAAGAAGGTGGTGAGGTTGGTCAGAGATACATCTTTTTGTTCCAAGAGACGATGGGCCCAGGTTTGGGGGTCGCCTGTAAGTGAGGAAATCACAAAGCCCACCTTGGTGGCCTCCAGGGAAAAGGTACGTGGCTGAAGAGCAAAAAATAGTTCACAGGAATTGCGAAAAGCCCTGAATTTATGTCGGTCTCCAGAGAATCGTTCAGGTGTTGGAACTCTGGGTTCTGGAGGAAGCATCACGACCATTGGGGGAGGCCCGGCTGAGTAAGTGGAAGCAGGAGGGACTCCCTGGACCCCGGTAGGGTTAGACAAAGTTAATACCTGTTCTTCCAGCCGGGTGTATCCTTGCTGCAGATTCTTGACTGCTTCAGTCAATCCTGGCAGGTGTGCACACAGTTCCTCCATGGGAGAGGTTCCCTGCTCAGGCTCAGACATGGCTGTCTGCTACTGTCACGTACCTGGTAGGTTTTGAGCCTGAAGTGCAGAGAGAGACCTCCCCTACGGCTCCCACTCTCGGCCCTCTGGAATGGAGACAGAGGACACAGGAGTAAGGAGTGGTATGGGTGCCTGGCAGGATCAACAGTCACCCAGAAGTCCTGGAGTGGTGGGAACTCAGGAACCAGACACTGAAGAGAAGACTGGAGACTGGAATGCAGACTGGAGCCAGGAACAACAGCAGGTAAGTAGGCAGAGAACTGGAGTGCTAGACTGGAACCAGGAACCACAGCAGGTAGCAGACTGGATACTGGAGCGCTGGACCGGAACCAGGAACAACAACAAGTAGCAGGCTGGATACTGCTATGCTTGACTGGAACCAGGAACAACAGGAGATAGCAGACTGGATACTGGAGTGCTGGACCGGAACCAGGAACAACAGCAAGTAGCAGGCTGGATACTGGGATGCTGGACTGGAACCAGGAACAACAGGAGATAGCAGACTGGATACTGGAGCACTGGACCGGAACCAAGAACAACAGCAAGTAGCAGGCTGGATACTGGAATGCTGGACTGGAACCCGGAACAACAGCAGGTAGCAGGCTGGGTACTGGAAGGCTGGACTGTAACCAGGAACACAGTAGGTAGCAGACTGGATACTGGAGCGTTGGACCAGAACCAGGAACAACAGCAGGTAGCAGGCTGATAGCAGGTATCAAGCAAAAGGATAGTCAGGCAGGCCAGTGGTCGGTATCAGGCGGACAGCAGAGGAACCAAGGATCAGACAGGAGAATAGTCTAAGCAAGCCAAAGGGTCAGATGCAGGCGGATAGCTGGATAGTCAAACAGGAAGCCGGGTCAAATAACAGAAGGTTTCAGATCAGATCAGGTTTTGGCACATGGAACGCTGTAGAGCAGACAGCGGGGACTGAGTGTGACAGGCAGGTTTACATAGCCCGCCTGGTGGCAACGGGGGTGCACGCGCGGCAGCGCGGTTGAGCATGCGCGGTAACGCCCACAGCCGCGCTCCAGTGAGCCTGGAACGCTGATTACTGGCAGGATCTTCCTGACAGTTCGGTTCGCACCAGAACATGCGAACAGGCAAAAAATTTGTTCGAACGCGCAAACACCGTTAAAGTCTATGGGACACAAACATGAATAATCAAAAGTGCTAATTTTAAAGGCTTATATGCAAGTTATTGTCAGAAAAAGTGTTTGGGGACCTGGGTCCTGCCCCAGGAGACATGGATCAATGCAAAAAAAGTTTTAAAAAACGGCCGTTTTTTCGGGAGCAGTGATTTTAATAATGCTTAAAGTGAAACAATAAAAGTGTAATATTCCTTTAAATTTCGTACCTGGGGGGTGTCTATAGTATGCCTGTAAAGGGGCGCATGTTTCCCGTGTTTAGAATAGTCTGACAGCAAAATGACATTTCAAAGGAAAAAAAGTCATTTAAAACTACTCGCGACTATAAATGAATTGCCGGTCCGACAATACACATAAAAGTTCATTGATAAAAACGGCATGGAAATTCCCCACAGGGAAACCTCGAACCAAATTTTAAAAAAAAAGGGCGTGGGGGGTCCCCTTAAATTCCATACCAGGCCCTTCAGGTCTGGTATGGATATTAAGGGGAAGACCAGCCAAAATGTAAAAAAAAAAATGGCGTGGGGTCCCCCTCAAATCTATACCAGACCCTTCAGGCTTTTGAATTTGCCGCGAACACCCCAAATTGTTCGCTGTTCGGTGACCTGGCGAACAGACGATGTTCGAGTCGAACATGAGTTTGACTCGAACTCGAAGGTCATGCCTATCCGCCATTGCCGGCAGAGGGCACCAGAATGCAGCGGGAGGGGGTGCCCCTCTCCTGCCGCCGATAAAATTGATCTCGCGGCAAATCCGCTGCAGAGACCACTTTTATCTTGTAGCGGACCGCCCACTGAAGAAGAAGATACAAGGGTTATGGCAGCTAGCTGCTGCCATAACAACGATACCCTCCTTCAAACAGCCGACGTAAAACTGCGGCGGGCGGTCCAGAAGTGGTTGACCACTTCTGGGCCGCCCGCCGTCATTATACGTCGGTACTTTGATGTTACTTACCGGGGGGTTATGGCAGCAGATAGCTGAATACTTGAATAGTTGGATGATGGAAGCGATGTCAATTGTCATTTCCGCCCAACAGCCTTAAAGGGACAATTTTTTTTTCCTTTCTTTTATTGCCTTTAAGTGTAAATGTGAGATCGGAGGTCTTTTTGACCCCAGATCTCACATTAAAGAGGTCCTGTCATGCTTTTTTTTTCTATTACAAGGGATGTTTACATTCCTTGTAATAAGAAAAAAAGTGATCCAAATTTTTTTTTTTTAAAGGGACAGTGTAAAAATAAAAAGTAAAATAAATAATACAATTTTTTTTTAGAACGCCCCGTCCCCGCATGCACGCGCGCAGAATCGAACGCATACGTAAGTAGCACCCGCATATGTAAACGGTATTCAAACCCCACATGTAAGGTATTGCCTCGGTCGTTCAATAATTCTAGCAAAAGACCTCCTCTGTAACTCAAAACTGGTAACCTGTAGACATTTTTAAACATTACCTATGGAAATTTTTAAGTGTCAAAATTTGTCGCATCCCACGAGCGGGCGCAATTTTGAAGCATGACATGTTAATGATAATGTTTACTCGACATAACATTGTCTTTCACAATATAAAAATAAATTGGGCTTTTATTGTTTTCTTATTTTTTTATTCAAAAAAGAGTATTTTTTATTCAAAAAAATTGCGTTTGTATGACCGCTGTGCAAATACGGTGTATTGCAACGACCACCATTTTATTCTTTAGGATGTCTGTAAAAAATATATAATGTTTGGGGGTTCTAAGTAATTTTCTAGCAAAATAACCTAATTTTACCTTGTAAACACCATGTCAGGAAAGGTTTCACCTTTCCTGACCTATGGGCTGCAGTTCCGATGTCCACCAGCGGGTGGATCTCGGCAGTCAGGAGCTGACATCATCTCCTGCAATCAGGCATCACCTGATGCCAATTGCAGGAAGTATATTTAAACCTGGTGATTACTTGCACACCTTGCCTTGGTATTTTATCCATGTGCCCTGACCTGACCTGAATCCAGTGTTCCTGTATCCTGTATCCTGAAACCTGTATCCATTCCTGGGCCCCTGAACTGCAGCCTGATCCCTTCCGCCTGCTCTCTCTGTCTCCTGTTACCCTCTCCCTGTCCTGTCTTGCTCCCAGCCCTATCTCCTTGATCTACCATGTAATAGCCTGGCTTGTTACAGTTACAATTGTATACCACACCTATATATACATTTAGTTTAGGTAGTCTTTTGTTGTGTTTTACTGTGGTTGGTCGCTGGTTTGTTTTATTGTGTGCCATATTGGAGGTGCATTTACTTTTGTGTACTCACTTATTTTTTAATAAATTATATTGGTTTCTATCTGACACCACAAAAACTGAGCAAAATCTCTCCTGGTGCTTCGTCATGCTGCTGGAAGTGTGGCTGTGGGGATGCAGATTTTTGCCACTTTTTGTGGTCCTGTTCCCAGATACAATTTTTCTGGGAAAAGGTCACACTTTTTATAACCTCACTTACTAAGATCCCCATTCCACAGAGCGTGGTGGGCACAACGGATGAGCCCGATGTTCGACTCGATTATCGGGTGTTCACCCGTTCGCTGAATTTAGAACATTATGGGGCGTTCGCTGGAAATTCGAGCACCCGCGGAACGCCCCCTTATGCACTGCGAGACCGTTAATGCACTGCGAGATCGCAGTGAATTTACGGCTGCTGATTGGCCAAAGTATGCACGTGACCTGCATGCTTTGGCCAATCACAACGCGCTCTGCTGTGAGAACCATGATTGGCCAAAGGCAGGGTGCCATACATAGGGTAATGAATGAGAGCAGCAAAATTAAATTTCTAAAGGAAATTCATCTTCAATCACAGCGCTGACGACCCGAGAAAAAAACCACATGACATCAGAAGGGGGCGGGGTCACCCGGTTACATGAGCGGGTGGCCCCGCCCTCAGCTATATAACAGCTGTCATCGTGAAAAGGCTGCAGTCGACGGGACTCCTTCCGTGGAGGCGGAGTTCTTCCGTTTTTTTTTCATTTTTTCATCTGCGTCATCGTGCTGTAATTGAAGATGGATTGACATTGCGGGACACTTTTTTTTTTTTAATAAAGGAATTGTCCAAAACTGTCTCCTGTCATTTTTACTTTTTTGACACTTTTTTGGGTGAATGTGTAGGGGTACAATGTACCCAATACCTATTCACATAAGGGGGCCGGGATCTGGGGGCCCCCTTATAAAGATTCTGATAAGCTCCCACCTGCAGACACCCACAACCACCGAGCAAGGGTTGTGGGGAAGAGGCCCTCCTTGTCCCTATCAACAAGGCACCCTCCCTATGTTGAGGGCATGTGGCCTGGTATGGTTCAGGAGGGGGGTCGCGCTCTCGTCCCCCCTTTTCCTGCTGCCTGCCAGGTTGCATGCTCGGGTAAGGGTCTGGTATGGATTTTGGGGGGACCTCCACGCCATTTTTTTTTTAACTTTGGCATTGGGTTCCCTTTAACCACTTAAGTCCCAGACCATTTGGCTGGCAAAAGACTAGAGCACTTTTTGCGATTCGGCACTGCGTCACTTTAACTGACAATTGCGCGGTCTTGTAACGTGCCTCCCAAACAAAATTGACATCCTTTTTTTCCCCACAAATAGAGCTTTCTTTTGGTGGTATTTGATCACCTCTGCTGGGTTTTTTTTTGCGCTATAAACAAAAAAAAAATTGCAACAACAGAAGCGACAATTTTGAAAAAAACGCATTATTTTTTACTTTTTGCTATAATGAATATCCCCCAAAATTTATAAAAAAACATTTTTTTTCCTCAGTTTAGGCCTTTTTCTTCAGTTAACCGCTTCTTAAAGGGCAACGTACAGGTACGTTACTCTGCCTATAAGTGCCCTTCTGCTGACATATATCAGCGTAAGCCGGTCAGCAAGCGGTTAATATATATACCCAAAGGGCCTGGTAATGGACTGGGGGGGAACCCACACCATTTTTTTTCAATGATTTTTATCTATATTGGCGGGATCCGACAATACATTACAGCCGTGAGCAGTTTTAAATGATATTTTTTCCTTTAGCCACTTAAGCCCCGGACCATTTTGCTGGCCAAAGACCAGAGCACTTTTTGCGATTCGACACTGTGTCGCTTTAACTGAAAATTGCGCGGTCATGCCAAGTGACTCCCAAACAAAATTAACTTCCTTTTTTCCCACAAATAGAGCTTTCTTTTGGTGGTATTTGATCACCCCTGCGCTTTTTATTTTTTGCGCTATAAACAAAAAAAGAGCAACAATCTTGAAAAAAAAAAACATTATTTTTTACATTTTGCTATAATAAATATCCCCCAAAAATATTTAAAAAAACATTTTTTCCTCAGTTTAGGCCAATACATATTGTTCTACATATTTTTGGTAAAAAAAAATCGCAATAAGCGTTTATTGATTGGTTTGCGCAAAAGTTATAGCGTTTACAAAATAGGGGATAGTTTGACATTTTTATTAATATTTTTATTTTACTAGTAATGGCGGCGATCAGCGATATTTATCATGACTGCAACATTATGGTAGACACATCGGACATTTTTTATACATTTTTGGGACCATTGTCATTTATACAGCAATCAGTGCTATACAAATGCACTGATTCCTGTGTAAATGACACTGGCAGTGAAGGGGTTAACCACTAGGGGGCAGTGTAAGGGTTAAGTATGTCCTGGGGAGTGATTCTAACTGTGGGGGGGCATGGCTATATGTGACACGTCACTGATCTCTGTTCCCGATCACAGAGATCATTGACACTGTCACTAGGCAGAACGGAGAGATGCTTGTTTACATTAGCATCTCCCCGTTCTTCCTCTCCGTGAGGTGATCACGGGTATTCCCGCAGCGATCGAGTCCGCGGGACCCGCGACTCGACTCACGGAGCTCCTGGCCAGGACGCGCGCACGTGATGGCACAGTGGCAAATTTAAAGGGACGTACGGGTACGCCCATTTGCCCAACCATGCCATGCTTCCGACGTACATTGGCGTGCGCCGGTTGGGAACCGGTTAGAAATGTCATTTTGCTGTGGTACTGTTATAAAAATGGGAAAGATGCGCTACTTTACAGGCAGACTAAGGAGACCCCCCAGGCATGATATTTAAAGGAATATTTCATTTTTATTGTTTCACTTTAAGCATTATTAAAATCACTGCTCCTGAAAAAAAACCTCTTAAAACTTTTTTTTGCATTGATACATACCCAGTTCCCCAAACATTTTTTTTTGCAATAACGTGCATATAAGCCTTTAAAATGAGCACTTTTGATTTTTCACATTCGTGTCCCACAGACTTTAACGGTGTTCGCACAAATTTTTTGCCTGTTCGCATGTTCTGCTGCGAATCGAACCGGGGGTTGTTCGGCTCATCCCTAGTGGGCACCCTGGCACACCACCAAGCAACTAGTACCCTTATATGCCTATTACTGTTTTACGCAAGGAAAGCTGTGATTCTAAAGTGAAAACAAACTGAAGTGCCCTCATTAAACTTTTGGAAGGCCTTGATTAATTTTGCTATTCCCCTATACAAAGCCACGTACCATTGCAGGGGATGTACAGCCATATTTGACAAAATATAAAATATTTGGCTTGAATCACACACAACTAATGCCACTCAATAATTACTATGATGACAGTTGGCTTCTTGTGGAATTCTTCTAGTTGTGCACGAAAGCCTCCCAGGCGTTTTCATCTCCTATTTTCCTACAGGGTTATAGATCCAGTGTACAATGCACCCTTCCAATTACTGTCCTATGAATGGTGGTTGCTAAATTTGACATGTTACACTACTTATTCTGTTCTCAGGCGGATGCGAGCAGTATAAAGTTGTTTAATTTATTTATTTATTTATTTTTTTAGTTTTGTTTATATGTTTCAAGTTTTGAAACAAGTTTTGTTTATATGTTTCTCTAAGCTGAGGTAAGGGTATTACTAGTTGGACTAGTTGGACTAGTTAGTATAGGTTTTTTCGAGCTAGGGTATGTCCTGAGGCTCTGTTTTGTGAACCAAGTCCTAAGATAGTAGGTTTGTTTTTCATAGAGAATATATTTATTAAGCTCTGTTATCCATTCAGAAAGAGAAGATGGGACCGAGGGGAGATCCACTTGAGTAAAATTAATCTACGGCTATAAATAACACTCTCAAAACATTGAGCCGTAGATTCTGATCAGTTAAAGATAAGTTGACCTTACCCTCTGATAACCAAGCAACACTTACACAGTTTTTACTTTGGAATGATATATATTTTATGTAAATACGTATATATAGTATATATAGGCCATAGCTTCAAAAGATAACACACCATAAACATTGACACCGAAACATACAAATACCAAAAACAATCCTTTTTTGGCTGATCTGAGATTTTGCAAACTAACAAATTGCTTGATGCTGCCAAATTTCTACAGATTCTATTTGGGAGCTTACCAAGGCTTCAGCCATTACAAAAACCTGCAATAAATGTGAAAACATAACTGACATACTGTATCTAAAGAGACAACATTCTTCATTGCCCTTGGTGTTAGTGGGAAATGCTAAGCTGATCTGTTTTTTTTTAGCCCCCTCCCTCAATAACCTTCAAGCTGCACCACTCTGCTAGCCTTTTTACTGCCATCTCAGCCAGCCAAGGGACACCACTTGCTATGACAGATACCTACTACAGGCACAGATTACAATCCAGTGCACATACAAGAAAAAAACCAAGAGCATACAAACAAATGTGGAATTCAGAAGACAAACAGAAAGGCAAAATTGTTGTTGATTTATTTATTTATGTGTATTTTTAAAATATCTTTCTTTTTTTTTTGCATCAAAACAAAATACAGTCAAGTAGAAAACATGTACATGTACAAATGCACACACACAAGAGAGCAACAATTCAAAGAGGACAAATTAAGAAAAAAAATGAGAGGGACACGTGGGGACCTTCTTTTTCTTAATGTGGACTAGAGACACATCCATTGCTTTGGATGGGATTGCAGCTGCGACCCACCCCCTCCTCTCTCCATAGGACACATTGGTCCGTCTGCTCACTCCACAGTCATGTCACACTGTGCTTAAAGGTGCAGCCTGATCCTTTATATAAACTAATAACTTAACAATTTCCAAAGATAAATAAAAAACAGTCAGGTGGTGAAAGCATCTCCTAAAAACTGAAATATCAGCTTTTGGCAAACTGACTCTTTAACAGTACCTTTTTGAAGGAATTCAACAGTTTTTTCTAATGTTGGCACCTTTTCTAGCATTCTTTCCCATGATTTACACTTGCTATTGCTGAATGTTTTATTATGATAAGCCAGTTTCAAGACAGTATTGGAACATTAAGCTTAAGGCCAAGACATCATTCCCTTTGCCTCAGGGTAGGCTTACAGTTTACTGAATGATCTTTCTGAAAGCCTTTAAGTGCAGCACTCTTTTTTTGTTTTCTGACAGTGGTTTGAGAATTGCATCTCTCCTAATGGCATCCGGGCAATTTAAAACGTAACTTTCTGCTCCCGTCTCATCTATCCATCATTTGTGGAGATCATGGCCAAAATAAAGTAGAGCAAACCGTTTCAGAATATATGTTATTTTTTAATCCAATCCTTTGGAAATTAAGCCAAATTCCCAAACTGCAACATTATCACAATGATAGATAAATGCATTGTGTTACACTGACCCCTTTCAAATAGTACAGAACCAGAGCTCAGAAAAATGACCTTCTACATATGTATCTACTCTAAATACTTCTATATTTCAATTTAGCACAAACTAAGAACCCATATGCACATCTCTGAGGGTGAAAGTATCTGAGGCTCTGACACCAGACTTGAACGTGACAACTGGCAATTCTGACAACTGTCAGAAGGAAAGATCATAATGTTTTTCATTTCACCATCATTGGGTTCAATTAGGCGTATCAGTATTAATTTTTATCATACTAATGAACTGCATTGAAATACCCACTGAAATTCAGCTCAGACCACGAAAAATGTGTATTTTGATCTAATTTGCACTCTTTAGTAGTAGTGTTGCCTGGCACTTTTTAGTATAATTTTTCATTGGGTCCTAAATTGAATCTGTGGCCAGGCTGTGGATATTTAAGTATCTACAAATGCTTCACAACCAGGAAATGAACTTTCAAACAAACTCTCACTTACCTCTGTCAGTACAGGGATTTAATCACTTCAGGTTTTGGTTTATTTGTTTACATGCCATTACATGCCATTGCCGGATTTTGAAGCAGCAGGTCAAACTGATCTTGGTATAATCTTCTGCTTTACAGGTTACCTGTGTAAATCTCCGAAGGTCAAAGGAGAGATCTTGGGACTAATAGACCTGTCACAGCCCATGCTATCAGAAGGAATGTAGTTAAAAAATGTAAAAAACAAATAAAATGAAATAAATAATAATAAAAAAATAAATTAATTAAAAGCACCCCCCGTCCCCACATGTGCAAAAGCGAATGCATGCATTGATCCCAAATGCATATTGAAACAGCAATTGTGCCACACATGTGAGGTATCACCGCAAACATTAGATTAAGAGCAACAATTGTTGTGTACAAGTTAAAATCATTTTTTTTTTTGCTAGAAAATGCCTCTTTTTTTTTTTTTTAATCAAACCATCTTTTTATTCGTTTTATATACAAACAACAAGAAAAAAAACGCAACAAAAAACGACAAATGACATACAACCCCAGCCCGTATTAAAAAACCCACCACTGGCCCCCATGCTCCCCCAACCCCCCCCCCCCCCCGCTACTCATACATTGATCCTCTCCTATCTCGTCATACCTCCAAGATATCAAACCACCTTTTCCATATTTTTTCAAATTTTCCTAAACAGCCTCTATGTAAGAAAGTATACTTTTCCCTAATTAAAGTTTCCCTTACTTGTATTTTCCATTCTGCTACAGTAGGTGGGTATGGTGATAACCATTTTAGTGCTATAAGTTTATGAGCCTGGAATAGACTTCTATTTATTAAGACAATATATTCCCCCAGAATTCTTGATTCATCCAGTATACCTAGAAGGCATCCCCCCAGGCTCCATAGGCATCCCACTCTCAAATACCTTATTATTCATATATACCACCCCAGACCAATAGCAATGAAGTTTAGGACATCTCCATAGCAAATGTGTTAGATTGGCTGCTCCCCCTTTACATCTGGGACATTGGTCTGTATCTCTGCATTTCCATTTGAATAATTTCTCTGGTGTATAATGTGCCCTGTGTAAGATGAATAATTGTGTTAAATTTTGTGTTGGAGATAAAGAGGCATGAGGTATTGCCCATGCCCACTGTTCATCTGAAATTGGCCCTATGTCACCCGTCCAGGCTAATCTTGCTGGTATATCCACAGTGTCTTTAAATTTATCAAATAGTATATCATATATTTGTGATATCAATCCCTTTTTTTTTATAACATTTTATCCAACAAGGATATTACCACTGACTTATTAAACTTCAATTAATGCGAATGACCCTCTATTTTTAATGCATACCTGAGCTGTAGATATTGAAAAAATCTTTGATTTGGAATATTATATTCTTTACTTAGTTCACTAAAGGTTTTCATCACTTCTTCCTGAAATAGCTGTTCTATGTACCTTAGTCCCTTCTGCCTTCAGATCTCAAACCCTTCCAGTTTCATCAATTCCTCATAGCTGTTATTATACCAGATTGGAGTATATGACGTACGTATATCCATTTATCTCAGTAATTTTCCTCATTTCCTGCCATACCTTGTCAAACAATTTACCCGTAAGGAATCCTTTATCGCGCAGTTGAATTCTCGACTCTAATAAATTAACCAATGGATATACTTCATAAACTGATATTAGCAGACTTTGTATAGGGTCAGAGTCCATTATTATTGTCCATCCGCTAAAGTGTTGTAATTATGAGGCTAAAAAATAATTTTTGGGATTGGGGATCACCAAACCTCCCTTTTCCTTGGTTAGCATTAATGTTGTTAACTTTATATGTGGTTGTTTTTTCCTCCAAATGAAGTCTCTGAAAAGCAACTCTATTTTTCTAAACCAAAATGTGGTAATCCATATTGGTGAGTTATTAAACACATAAAGTAATTGCGGGGCCCAAATAATTTTGATAAGATTTGCTCTTCCTATCACCGTCAGAGGTAATTTAAACCAACTTTGGCATTTATCCTTAAATTTTGCTAATAGAGGTTTCAAATTTAAAGTAATATAGTCTTTTACATCCCGAGAGATCTCTATCCCCAAATATTTCACTGTGTCCTTAATTTGAATTTTAGAGGCTTGATTTAATAAGGGTTTTTTTTAACTCATCTAATGGTAATAGTATGGATTTATCCCAGTTAATCTGGAAGACAGAAAATAGCCCAAATATGGAGATAAGGCTCATAAGTTCCATTAATGAATTTGAGGTATCCCCCAGGAAAATAAGAGCGTCATCTGCATACAGGGCCACTTTATCCTCTCTACCTGCCCGTCGAAACCCGACTATTATTGTTGATTATCTAATGGCAAGGGCAAGACGCTCCACTGCTATAGCATACAGTAGTGGCGACAGGGGGCAACCCTCCATTGTCCCTCTGTCAGGTCACCTGTATCCAGGTGACAGATGCACCCCGTTGGGGTCAGGAGTGCACCGCTATGATAGTGGACCCTAAGGCTGACAGCTATGGATGGAACTCGGGGTGGTTCAGGAAGGCAGGTCCCCTGGAGCCCAACACGGATCCCCCAGTGAGTTAGAGCATAGAATCCCCAGGGTGCAGATTCTAAGAGCCAGCAGGTGTTCACCAGAGCCTCTAGTGGTGAGGATGGACTGGGCTGCAACTGGCTCCAGGTTGTGGCCCCCAGGGTCTCCCAGCTCACGCTCACGGTAGGCTACAGGAGGATGGAGAGGAAACAGTAGCCCAGGACAGCAAGGGATAGTAAGGAGGTAGCCAAATGTTGGGGCGACTAGCAGACAAGGATAACAGAGAACACGCCAAAAGTCAGGGTCACAGGCAAACAGGGATAGTCGGGAACAGGCCAAGATCGGTAACAGGGACAGATACAAACTTAGAGCACACGGCAAACAGGAAGCCAAACACACAATATTGCACGGCAAGGCAGGCTTGGAGAATACGGTGTTAAATAGTGGTTCCTGTTGAGGCTAGGGTGGAGCCACACAGAGGGAAGATTACTTAAGCATGCAGGTGTGAGAGTACAAGCCTCAAGGCTGATACACACACCAGGTAAGAGACAGACAGGTCATGAATGTATAACTGCAAGGTCATGACAGTACCCCCCTCTTACGAGGCCTCCCCCTCCCCCGCTTTGGACCAGGCTTGGAGGGGAACTTCAAATGGAACTTCCTCAGAAGACGAGGTGCGAAGCCTTCAGATGCAGAAATCCAAGATCTCTCATCAGAACTGAAACCTTTCCAATCCACGTGATATTGAAGGACACCTTTATAGAAGTGAGAATCCAAAATTTGACTAACCTCGTACTCCTGATCATCTTCAGAGACTGGAGCCAAGGTAGGGAGAGGTCGAGAGAACTTATTGAAAACTAAAGGTTTCAGAAGGGATACATGAAAGGAGTTTGAGATCCTGAGGCTTTTAGGGATCTGGAGTTTAAAACAAACAGGATTCAGCTTAGAAATTATATTGTAAGGACCAATGAATCTCGGAGCAAACTTGAGAGAAGGAACCCAGAGTCTGATGTTCCTGGTAGAAAGCCAGACTTTGTCTCTTGGCTGTAGAGAAGGCAGCTTACGACTGCGACGGTCAGCAAAACTTTTGAACTTGTTGGCAGCTTTCTGGAGGGAATCATGAACCGTCAACCCACAAGGAATTGAATGATTCCTGAACAGTAGCCAAAGCTGGGATGTCAGAAGAACAGGTCATAGGAAGAGGGAGCTGAGGATGTCTTCCATAAACAGTGAAAAAGGGTGTCTTCTGAGAACTGACGTTGACATGATTGTTGTGGTAGAACTCTGCTCACGGGAATAATGATGCCCAATCATCGTGATGAGCCGAGACCAAGGTACGGAGAAAGACCTCCAACTCCTGATTAACCCTTTCAGTCTGGCCATTGGATTGGGGATGGTAAGAAGAGGTAAAATCCAAGGTAATGTTGCGGGATTTGCAAAAGGCTCTCCAAAAGCGAGAAGTAAACTGAACACCCCTGTCCGAAATGACATGGAAAGGGACACCATGAAGACGGAAAATCTCTCGTACGAAAATGGGAACCAAGGCAGGAGCAGAAGGGAGGCCAGGAAGAGGAACAAAATGGGCCATCTTGGAGAATCGATCAATTACCACCCAAATTACCGTATTCTTCTCGGAAGGTGGAAGATCAGTGATGAAGTCCATGGCTATGTGAGACCAGGGCTCCTTGGGAATGGGCAAGGGCATGAGAAGACCAGCCGGAGCCTGCGTGGAGGACTTAGACTGGGCACAGACATGACAAGCCTTAACATAGTCTTTGACATCTGAATGGAGAGTAGGCCACCAGTAGTGGTGACTGATGAGGAGAAAGGATCGAAGAAACCCAGCATGACCTGCCACCTTGGAGTCATGTCCCCAACGAAGGATCTTAGCTCTTAGCTCAAGGTCCTGCCAGGAGGAATTTTTTACTTCAGGGTGGTAGAATGGGCAAGGATGCATGAAGTAGGGATAATCGGCTTAGGTTCAATGGTAGGCTCCTCATCCTCAATGTCAAAAGATCTAGAGAGTGCATCAGCCCGACTGGTGCAGGAACCAGGTTTGAATGTAATGGTGAAGTTAAAACGGGAAAAGAAGAGACTCAACCTGGCTTGTCTGGGATTCAATCATTTGGCATTCTGTAAGTACTGCAGATTTTTATGTCAGTGAAAATTGTTATGGAATGTGGGGAACCCTCCAAGAGATGACGCCACTCCTCCAACGCCAATTTAATCGCAAGAAGTTCCCGATCACCAATAGCGTAATTCTTCTCCGCCTGAGAAAATTTTCTGGAGAAAAACGCACATGGTAGACATTTTTTCCCAAAGGATTGAAGAAGCACAGCTCCCACCCCAGTTGAGGAAGCGTCCACTTCAATAAAAAATGGATCCCCCGGGTCAGTTCGCCACAACAAAGGTCCAGAAATGAAGGCCTGTTTCAAATCATGAAAGGCAGAGACAGCTTCGGGGGGACCACTCCTTAGCATTAGCACCCTTCTTGGTCAAGGCGATAATTGGCGCAGCAATAGAGGAGTAATTCCTAATGAACTGCCTGTAATAATTAGTGAACCCAAGAAAGCGCTGCGTGGCCTTGAGGCCGGCAGGAAGAGGCCAGTTGGTAATGGCCGAGACCTTCCCAGGATCCATACGAAGACCGAAGTTAGAGACAAAGCATCCCAGAAACAGGACTTCAGAACATTCAAAAGAACATTTCTCCAGCTTGGCGTACAGATTATTTTCTCGAAGGCGCTGAAGTACAATCCGGACATGGTCTCTGTGAACCGACAGACTATCCAAAAAGATGAGAATGTCATCCAGGTAGATGACAACAAATTGGTAAAGCAGATCCCTGAAGATTTCGTTAACAAAGTTTTGGAACACCGCTGGGGCTTTACACAAACCAAAGGGCATGACCAAGTACTCGTAATGCCCATCTCTAGTGTTAAACGCAGTTTTCCATTCATCCCCTTCCCGTATTTGGATCAAATTGTATCCACCCCTGAGATCCAACTTGGTAAAAATGGAGGCACCTTTCAACCTGTCAAATAGTTCCGATATTAGGGGTAGGGGGTATCGATTTTTGATCGTTACTGCGTTTAGGCCTCGGTAGTCAATGCAGGGTCTTAGGGTACCATCCTTTTTGGCAACAAAAAAGAACCCTGCTCCTGCAGGCGATGAGGATTTCCGGGTGAATCCTTTTTCTAGATTTTCGGCAACATACTCAGACATGGCCTGGGTCTCTGGGATGGACAGAGGGTAGGTACGACCCCTGGGTAGAGCTGCTCCGGGAACAAGGTCAATGGCACAATCAAAGGACCTGTGAGGAGGAAGCACCTCAGCTGACTTTTTACAGAACACATCCCGGAAATCGCTATATGCAGCGGGAAGGACAGAGGATACTGAGGTGGTAGCCACTGGAAGTCTCCCCTTAGGGGCAACCTTGAGTAGGCAGGAAGAGAAATAGGAGGGACCCCAAGCCAGGATCTGCCCAGAAGTCCAGTCAATGTGTGGAGAGTGGAGCTGCAACCAAGAAATCCCCAATACGATAGGGGTTGAGACCTTAGGAAGGATAAGAAAGGATATCCACTCCTGCTGGAGTATCCCTACCGACATCTTAACAGGAGGGGTCTGGAAGCGGATAGGCCCCCCTGGAAGAACAGTGCCATCAATCGCCGAGACCACCAATGGAGTGGTGAGGGGTAAAAGGGTAAGGTTCATGGAAGATGCAGTTCTCCAGTCCATAAAGTTGCCAGTGGCTCCCGAATCCAGATAAACCAAGGCCGAGTGGGAGGAAATGCCAACATGAATAAACACCGAAAGAAGGAGATGAGACGATGGCTTTTCTGGGTCCAATACTCCACCTTCCAGATATATTACCCGAACTTTTCCTGGACGAAATAAGTATGTGTCATTAAAATGACCTTTGCCCCCACAGCAGAGACACAGGCCCAGAGTTCTGCGCCTAGCACGTTCCTCGGGGGATGGCCTGGTCTGGCCCAGCTACATGGGATCCTTAGTTGGCAGGAGATGCTCCACAGGATGAAAAGAGGGGAGCTCGGGCTGACTAAGGATTAAGGAGTGCTAGCGTCGCTTTTCTAGGGTCCTTTCCTGAAAACGAATATCAATCTGGTTACACAGGGAGATAACTTCGTCCAGATCATTGGGGATGGTTCTTCCTGCTAATTCCTCCTTCACTCTATCAGAAAGGCCATGCAGAAAGGTTGCGACTAAGGCCTCATTGTTCCAGCTCAGCTCAGCCGTCAGTATGCGGAAACGAAGAGCATACTGTCCCATAGAAGCAGACTCTTGGCAGAGACATAAGAGGGCGCTGGCCACTGAAGAGACACGACCTGGTTCCTCAAAGATATTCCGGAAGAGTTTCAGAAAATTAGAGAGGCTGGAAACCACTGGGTCTTTCCTCTCCCACATAGGGGCAGCCCAAGCTAAAGCCTCACCGGACAGGAGAGAAATAATATAGGCTACCTTTGCCCGATCAGACTGGAAGTTTTGGGGTTGGAGTTTAAAATGAATGGTACACTGGCTAAGGAACCCTCTGCAGACCTTGGAATCCCCAAAGTAACGGGACGGAGCTGGTAAGTGCAAAGGGTTAGCGGCTGCGACTGTAAGTGGAGCTGATACGGCAGCCGATTGCGATTGTGGAACCGGGGAGCCTAAGGAGGCTTGAAGTTGTTCAAAGCGGGAAGCCAAATCCTGAAGGAATCGCATCACTTGGGTCTAATTAGATTCCTGGGTCTCGAGTCTGTGGACTATGCCCTGCAGCTGATTATCAGCAGATAGCGGCACATCAGACGGGTCCATGGCCGTGCAAACTGTCAGGTCACCTGTATCCAGGTGACAGATGCACCCCGTTGGGGTCAGGAGTGCACCGTTATGATAGTGGACCCTAAGGCTGAATGCTGCGGATGGAACTCGAGGTGGTTCAGGAAGGCAGATCCCCTGGAGCCCACACAGATCCCCCAGTGAGATAGAGCATAGATTCCCCAGGGCGCGGATTCTAAGAGCCAGCAGGTGTTCACCAGAGCCTCTAGTGGTGAGGATGGACTGGGCTGCAACTGGCTCCAGGTCGCCGCCCCCAGGGTCTCCCAGCTTACGCTCACGGTAGGCTACAGGAGGATGGAGAGGAAACAGTAGCCCAGGACAGCAAGGGATAGTAAGGAGGTAGCCAAATGTCGGGGCGACTAGCAGACAAGGATAACAGAGAACACGCCAAAAGTCAGGGTCACAGGCAAACAGGGATAGTCGAGAACGCGCCAAAGGTCAGGGTCACAAGCAGACAGGGATAGTCGGGAACACGCCAAGATCGGTAACAGAGACAGAGACAAACTTAGAGCACACGGCAAACAGGAAGCCAAACACACAATATTGCACGGCAAGGCAGGCTTGGAGAATATGGTGTTAAATAGTGGTTCCTGTTGAGGCTAGGGTGGAGCCACATAGAGGGAGGATTACTTAAGCATGCAGGTGTGAGAGTACAAGCCTCAAGGCTGATACACAGACCAGGTAAGAGACAGACAGGTCATGAATGTATTACTGCAAGGTCATGACACCCTCTGGATAAGGTAAATGGGCTAGATAGTGTATTATTAATTCTTCCCCTTGCTTTAGGGTCACTATATAATATTTTAACCCATTTTAAAAATCCCGGTCCTATTCCAAAAGACTCCAGTACGGCCCATAAGTATTCCCACTCCACCACATCGAAGGCTTTTTGGGCATCTAAGCACAATATTGCTCTAGATCCCATATTTTCCATAGGCAATTGCAAATTCAAAAATAGCCTGCGAATGTTTGTTGTGGCTGCTCTCTTTGGGATAAAATCCATTTGATCCTCATGTTTCTAACTGTAATTATAATTTGATAGCCAGGGGCACCAGGATGACGTAATTCTATTACAAAACGCAGAGGGCAGAGCAGGACGACGCACTGACGTCACCTCTAGTCACTGCTTTCACTTCCAGTAGGACGGTTCTGTCCACGTGTGTACGGCCGACACATCGGACTTAAGGCTTATCTTATGAAGCTACTTCTGTAGGTGTCTTTTTTGTATATGTTATTTTATACATTTTAAAAGGTTTTACACTATCGGAGTTTCCATGTTTTGTTACATGCTGTGCATTCCCTATGAGCCTGTCCATCTAATGGAATGATCCGAGGACCCAGCGGCAGACCAGCACGGGTGATACATTCAGAGTTACAGCTCTCATGCTTTTCATGATCCTCTGTAGTGGGAAATCATGTTCGTTTGGTAAGAAGTAACCCCTTCTATACCAGTGGTGGTTCACATTTTTCGTCACATAGTGGATGAAGATTATCTCATGTGGATGATTTTGTTTTCTGTTTTTGCACGAGTGGATGATATTTGCCGTTATTATTCACAGAGACTTATATAGATTTTTTTGTACTTTATACATATTCAAGTTCGTTTATTACTTACTCGTTTATTATCTTGTTTTTTGGTTTTGTTTTCCCACTCACATGTTTGTGATTGGGTCCTTTGGGTCATATATAAATTTTTTATTGCAGTGATTATTAATTTCTTCACTCAATCTCATTCACATTCATTCATTCATTTATGGTTTACATTTAAAAATTTGCGCAATTCTTATGTTTCTATATGTAATCACTATATGGGTGTCATATAAGAGAATTGCTGCTTTTTCACATTTTTACACTTGGTTTGGTCAAGGTTGTATACATTGGAGTTTACCCGGCAATACACACCTTAGCGCATATATATATATATATATATATATATATATATATATATATATATATATAAAAAGATTTTTTTTTCCCCATACTTAAATGAATGAGACAATGACGAGGAGGAACCTGACAAAATACTATCCGAGAGAGAAAAGAAAAAAAAAAGAGAAAAAGAGAGAGGGAGAGAGAGTGAGAGCATGGTGCCAAAAAAAAACCCTCCTACCCCCTCCCCCCACAAACCCCTATCTTCTCCCTCTTACGAGCCCAATCATCCCTGGCGTTTCCCTCCAGCCTCACAGGTTGGTGGTAACCCCAAACCCTCCCCACAGTCCACACGGGACTCATACAAGGGGACTGTCTAATGGCCATAGACAGTTACATATTTTATGCATGTGCCAAAAAAAAAAAATGAATGAATAAATTGGAAAGATATAAAAGAAATAAAGAAAAAAAATTAAAGAAAATATTCCAAAAATAGTCCACCATTTCATTAAAAAATGACTTAGAACCCCCAAACATTATATATATATATATATATATATATATATATATATACATTTTTTTTTTTTAACACCCTAGAGAATAAAATGGTGGTCATTGTATTTGTGCAGCAGTCTGACAAGCGCACTTTTTTTTAAAAAATTCACTTTTTTGAATTAAAAAATAAGACAACAGTAAAGTTAGCTCAATTTTTTTGTGAAAGATGATGTTACACTGAGTAAATTGATACCCAACATGTCACGCTTCAAATTTACGCCCACTCATGGAATGGCAACAAACTTTTACCCTTAAAAATCTCCAGATGCGACATTTAAAAAATTCTACAGGTTGCATGTTTGGAGTTACAGAGGAGGTCTAGGGCTAGAACTATTGCTCTCGCTCTATCGATCACGGCGATACCTCACATGTGTGGTTTGGACACTGTTTTCATATGAGGGCGCTACTCACGTATCCCTTCTGCACGCGAACTCGGTGGGACAGGGCACATTTACATTTTTTTATTCCTTATTTATTTTACCTTTATTTTTAATTTTTTGCACTGTTCTTTAAAAAAAAAATTGTGTCACTTTTATTCCTATTACAAGGAATGTAAACATCCTTTGTAATAGAAAAAAAGCATGACAGGACCTCTTAAATATGAGATCTGGGGTCAAAAAGACCTCAGATTTCATATTTACACTAAAATGCAATAAAAAAAAATTAAATGTCAAAAAAATGTTGCTTTAAGAGCTATAGGCGGAAGTGACTTTTTAGACGTCGCTTCCGCCCTGCAATGGTATGGAGACGGGTGGGGGACATCTTCCCCTCACTCATCTCCATACCTAACAGGGAGAAGGATGCGATCGCCTCCGCCGCTGCCGGTGGCTCTGGTAAGCGGCGGAGGGCACCGGAGAGCGTCGGGAGGGGGGCCCCTCTCCCGCCGCCAATTAAAATGATCTTGTAGCGAATCCACCACAGGGAGCACTTTTATCTGAAAGCGGACCGCCCGCTGAAGAAGAGGATACTGGGGTTATGGTAGCTAGCTACAGCCATAACAACGATATTCCTCTTCCGGCAGGCAGTCCTTAAGTGGTTAAAGTGTTGCCCATAGATAATTTTAAAGTACTGTAGTTTGTTGCCGTTCCACATACTTCCGAATTTACTAGGGATAACATCATCTTTAATATTTTGCCGAAAATTGGGTATTATATTGTGTTTGTGTTCACTAAAATTCATTAAAGTATATTTTTTCCAAAAAAATTGTGTTTGAAAAACCACTTTGCAACTACCGCATAACATAAAAAATAACAACACCCACCATTTTATTCTGTAGGATCTCTTCTTAAAAAATGATTGAGGGCTCTAAGTCATTTTCTAGCAAAAAAAATGCAGATTTTGACAGAATTGTCAGAATCAGCTTGAGAAGCTAGCAGTTAATGTTCACTTTAAACACTATACATGTATTTCTTTTCTTTTATTTTCTTATTTACTATAATATACAAAGTATCTTAAATATATTATTATCATTTTAACAACAGCTGTTACATAGGAAATAATCACGTGAATCAGTGGTCTCAGGGTATCATGGCATAATGGACACCAAAACTGCAGATGAAAATAAAAGTGAATCTTGGGATTTGAATGCAAAAAATGACATATTGACATACCTCCAGTAATATTTTAAATGTCAGAGACAGGATTCTCCAAAATGTCGAGATGAATTCCAGAAAGCCTCTAAGGAAATATTTCTCTGCAAATATCACAAGCAGGTATTTGGCATGAAACTTGGAACCTTGAAATGTTGATTTAGAGAACTTTCGATAGAGTGCACATAGTATACATTATTTATTTCAGAGACCATCATGTTTAAATTTAAGCTGCTATTTCATTATTTATAGTGGAATATCTAGAGTATGGTAACTTGCACAGGCCCAGGGCTATTTTCGAAATGTTTACAAGAGAAAAAGTGGATTTCATCTAATCACAGCTGACTGCCCTTAAACTACTTGACAGTTTGAGCCAGTTCACCTGCTCGTCAATGACCTATTTACCATTTGTGCACTTTTACCTCTTGTGTCAGAGCTGCTAAGAGATTGGCAAATGGAATTAATATATTGACTGACACAGATCAATTGGATCAGGTCAACGGATGACTACTGAGCTTCTGAGATGGTATGAAATACCTACACTATTTATTACATAGTCAATAGTAAAGCTGCATATATTTGGGTTATGGAAGAAAATAAACTAGGGATTAGAAGTGTTGACTTTTTTCCAGGTATTTTGATTTTTTGCATTCTTAATTGAGTTCCAGTTCAGATTGCAGATGGTATTTATTCAAAATGGTACAGACTGTCACTAGCACTACCATAGCAGTTTTTGTTTTTCTGAGTCCTTTTTTGTAACATAGTGTCAGGAAGGACATGCCAGCAGCAAGATGTCTCCTCGTGTCTCCTCTGTATGCAGACACAGGCTGACATTCACGTCCACATGGACAAGGTGCATGTGCTCAAGCGTGCGTATCCATTACCATCATGGCATGCCCTGACCATTTCTTGAACTCTGCCTGTACTGATTTCACCTTGCTTCCTAAGACCTCTGCTTCTGCCTTCTCCTGTTGCCACTGTACTGTTGATCCTATACCGACTCCGGCCTGAATCTTGACTACACTCCTGTCTATGTACTTGTATGTGTTCCAAATAGCAGTCTCTGACCTGGCATGGATGACTCTACTGTTTCTCCACATGCTGCCTAGCAATCCGCTGCAAGCACCTACCTGCTACCAGGCAATACCTGTTCATTGCCTGCTTGCTGACCAGCCAGCACCTGCTTCTCACCTGCCTATTATCAACCAGTGCCTGCTCATCACCTGTCTGCTGCCAGCCGGTACTGTTCCAGCCTGCCGTCACCCAGCAAGTCTGTTCTGCTGTGGTCTACTGTCTGCATTCTATGCCACCTATCCACTCTATCAGTGGCCCTGAGTCAGAGGTGTATGATAAGCCTTCCTCCTCACATCAGACTCCTCCACCAGGTATGTGACACATATGTTTTTAGCTATTGGTTTTGCTAATAGATTATTTTAACACTTCTTGTGTTATAGTGGCAATGTTATTTGTCCTGAAGTAAAATTATTTGCTCCTTTGTGGACAGGGGAATTGTGGGTGAACATACACTTTCTGTAATAAAGAGTAAAACTTTACTACATTTTATCTGTTTGTTAACATGTTCTTATGGTCAACCTTTCAGATATGTGGATGTGGCGCAATCATTCAAAGAACTCAAAAGCAGTATATGAAATAAAATGAATTTACTTAGCTTGGTTTAAAGATGTATTACAGATTATAAAATAGATAAATATAGCATCATGTAAGTCCAGAGGAGCCCATAATTTAATTTGAAGTTTCTGGAAGCAACAGTCCTCTTTTTCCAGGTGCTCTGGCCTCTGCCCTGGGTGAGCTCAACTCATCTTACGTCTTCCAGCCTTATATACTGACTCAGAAACTAGTTAAAGCCAGTTTCACCAAATAACAGTTTTTAACCAGTCTGAGCAAATAACATTTTCAGAGTAAGGAATGTGGGATCAGAAGTCACAGTATACAGAGCATACAGAAGTAGCCAAAAATCTACAATATATAGATATACAGTATACACAGACATGACTGTACACAAACTACCAAACTTGATAACATAAAAACTAGGTTTTGTGTAAATCAATAACTATTAAAAACCTATATTACACTACATTTCCAAATAAATTTTAAGTAAAAGATAAACAAATAAAGCCTATAGCTAACACTTTTTAAACAGTTAAAACATGTTTTTTTTCTTTTGGGCAAAGGGGTTACACATTAATAAAAGCTGAATGTTGTAAGCACCCCCACCAGTGTAACATGTTTTCTCCCATACCCTTTAATTGTCACCTTTTCAGGACAGCTGTAATGGGAAGGAAAACAGCCGAACGTACCTTAGGGAACGTTACAGAAGTTTGCATGACAAATCTAAACTCCACTGAAGTTAAAGGAAGCCAAAAGCTTAAAATCAGTTCTGGCAATTTTCTAGGCAAATGGGCAAGGGATTGAAAAACAAATAGCACTTGGGGGGTGTCACTGTCCTTGGGAGGAGGGGGGGTACTGCCCTTGGAAACATACCCCAAAGCATACATTTAAAAAAAAAGAAATTTGGCAGGGAACAGGTATTGTAATAATGCCTAAAAATGCTAAAATTTAAATAACATTTCTGTGAGGTAGTGCATGTGTATGATGTATGCAACCTAGTACCGCAAAACTGATTTAAAAAGAAAAAAAATTCACCTTAATTGCTAGCAATTGCCAGCTTCAGCCTCTTTACTTCTATATGTAAACAAACAGCCGGGGATTTTCTTATTCTATACCAGACCCCTATCCTAGATAAGGGTCTGGTATAGATGTTATTGGGGACCCCACAAAAAATGGCATGGGATTCTTCCCATAATTCTTATTAGATCCTCCCAGTCTGGTATGAATTGTAAGGGGGAACCCCACAAAAAAATCAAGAAAAACACTGATGCATAAGTCGATCCTGTCTTTGACTAAAGCTTAGAGGAAGTTGGTAGGGTTTGTGTTTTGGCAGCCCAGCAGATCCTGGCCAGAGCCTGGTGACAAGCATTCCTTAATTTTGCTGAAGTTAGGCAGTGGTTCCTTGGGACCATGGTCCATGAGAAGCTCACATCTATACTTACCGACACCCATGCCAAATTTCTGAAGATTTGGGATCCCTGGATCCTAAAATGGGAGTATAATAAATGTCACAAAACAGTTTAAGTTTCATAACTTTTTCCTTAGCTGAGATAAAAGTGGATATATGGGACTCAACTCTCCTCCATAAATTTGGTATACGGAGTACCCACCACTTTTTACAACATTAAAATTTAGCTACAATCTATTTTGGTGCCCAATGGGGCAGAATAAAAAGAGGAATTTGATTTAGCTGTCTGAATGTTATAAGTCATTTTTCTGCTAAGTAACTGTAAGTAAGAACATTTGTTAGACTCACCTGTGCCTTAGTAATATGTTGATGCTGTGTGTAATAAAAAGATTCTATGAAATTTGGGATATGTTCCTTTAAACAATTATGTCATAGACTAAACATGACACTAAACTCTGGTTTAAGAAAAATCCCTGTATGTTGGAACGTAGCAGCCCTCTCTTGCTTGCTCCTAAGATGGACTATGGACTGTGAACTATGGACAATGTATTTTTAATGGGCATATAGCAGTGCACGTGCAACCAATATTCATTGCTTGTTTTAAAAAATTTTAAGTAAATGGGAAAAGGAGATATGTAGGAGCTCAAGGAGGATGTTACAAGGAGGCAGAAAAACACAATAAGGTGCAATTTATTGAAAATCGTTTACAATGCCATGAGGTGGTGGATGTGTATGGATTATTTTTGGAAAAAAAGAATATTGTTGAGTGCCACTTTGAAGTGACCATCTTATAATAATTGATGCAGGTATTTCATATTTTGTGTATGTCTCTATTCCGTATAGGGGATAGAGAGGTAATGTGTCAGGAAGGGATTAGGCCTCGTACACATGGGCAGACTTTTCGGCCGGACTTGTCCAACAGACTTTCCAGCGGACTTTCAACAGACTTTTGACGGACTTCCGATGGACTTTTTAATGAACGGACTTGCCTACACACGATCACACCAAAGTCCGACGGATTCATACATGAAATAAGGAAGTTGATAGCCAGTAGCCAATAGCTGCCCTAGCATCGGTTTTTGTCCGTCCGACTAACATACAGACGAGTGGATTTCTGGGTCCGGCGGAGTTATGACGTAAAGATTTGAAGCATGTTCCAAATCTAAAGTCCGTCAGATTTGCGACGGGAAAAATCCGCTGAAGGTCCAATGAAGCCCACACACGATTGGATTGTTTGCCGGATTTGGTCCGTCGGCGTCCGTCGGACAAGTCCGGTCAAAAAGTCCGACCGTGTGTACGCTGCATTAGCCCAGATTGGATTTTTCAGGGAGATAAACGAGTCATCTTCAGGGAGAAGTTTAGCAACTTGAAGAAAAATATTTGAGGAAAGTTCAAATAATTTAGGTACCTGGAAGCAATACGGGTGACTTTCTGAATAACAAATTACTAATTATTAAAAAGAGGTCATTATTGGAAGTCAAAAAAGGCCAATTCTGCTTGATGTGAAGGAAGTTGCAGGGTATCTAAAGCAATGTGAGTTTGTTGTTGATTTCACAAAAATTAGATAGAAATGGATTAGATGCGATTCAGAAAAATATAATAATTTGGGCAAAAAATTATTTGCAATAGATTGGCTCTACCCATAAGATTTATTGGGGACCCAGAGTTGAAAAGATGGATAGTAGTGGTTCATAGTGTCAGGGTCGAGTTCGAAAAATCTGATTTATACCAGTTTACCCTGAAACCTGCAAAGTTTCTGAATTCCTCAATAATTAAAAAAAAAAAGAGGGGAGGGATTGATTAGGATCAGCAAGGCAGATTATTGCATCATCCACATACAGAGATATGCATTCCTCCAATGAGTTGATACAGAGTCCTTTAATGGTGGAGGTAGTCCGTATTAAAAATTTTCAAGGTTTTATGGCTAATTCAAACACAATAGTTGACAGGGGGTCATCCCTGTATGGTACCTTAAATAGTGGGAAAAACAACTGATACATTATTATTGATTCAAATTCTAGCCACTGGATCTTTGTATAAAAACTGAATCCATTTAAGTGTCTTCAGGTCAAACCTAAAAAGCCATAGGACAATAAACAGGTAGAGCCATTTTACACAATTGAATGCCTTTTTGGTGTCTAGGGAGATAATAGCTCTAGTATCCAGAGTGTGGATATTGAAAATTCTGAAAAAGGCATTGGATATTTATTCTGTTGGCTCTACCCAGGATAAAGCTGAACTGGTTGCTAGCAACTAGATGTGTAAAATATTCATTGAGTCTCAAAGTGATCATTTTAAATAAGAGACATCTGAGGAATAGAGCTTAGAACAGTAGGAGGTAAAAGCACCCAGAACATCAGAGCAACATCTCTCTAACCACTATTTGAGAACTAGTTTTAGGATTTGTTGATAATCATAGAAGGAAATATATTGTGCATCAGCCTGGGTCAAGGCAAGTTCTATAGTTTTATAAAGAGCCTCAAAATGATTATGAATAATACATTTAATGGCCATAAAGGAGCCTCTAAGAGTAGTCTTAGATACATCCCCTTTATAGAGATGAGGAGAGGCTGTATTGATTATCAGCCCAATAATCTTGTACGGCTACTCGACAGTGGTTCTTTGCAATTTCATCCGATGGCCAATTAGATTGAAATCTCAGGATATGTGACTTCATAGTGTCAGGGAATGCCTTAATGATTAATTTATTCAGCTAAGTAGATCAAATCACAGTGCCTAAAATACAAAATATATTTTATAAAAATAATTTAATTGACTTATTTAATTACTTTAGGTTAATTTTGCCAAACAGAATTCTTTTGAAAAGAACACAATGAGGATGATGTAAGTATAGACTGCAGATTATCAAAACATATTCATATTTATTACAAGAAGTCATTTACAAACAGCACTAACAGTTTGATAGGCCGACACTGACACTACAATTTACAATGAATTGCTAAAGCCTTGGTGTATCTGTTGGATTAAACTAAATGTTTAATCTTCTCAATTCTAGATGTCCTATCTTGTTTTTATAAAATGTGGCAGATAATAATCTGTGTTTGACTAACTTGACCCGTGAACCCACTGAAGATCATCTAAAGTTATGCATGTTAGGCAAATTAAAATGACCACAGTTTGGGGTTTTAGGAGACCTAATGGGGATGCAAATCAATTATCATAAAATACTTGAATACAGAAAAATCAATAATAAATACAGGAAATATAGTTACCCTTTAAAATGTTGCCAGACTCTCAGAAAATGACTGCTGACTAATGGGTGGAGTTGTTCCCCAAAATGGTGTCTATCTATTCTGGAGCTGGGTGTCCTGGCATCACTGAAGTGTGTCATCTAGATGATGATGATTTCTCCCAGATGATGCAATCTCTATATGATGGGCGTGTGTCAGATGACGAGTGTCCTGTGAGTTTCTTCATGTGTATGTCACTGTCTACCTGACTCGTCTTTTTATATTGTGAGGACAATATAGTTTTAAAACATGCCAGAGGGTGACCCAGAAAGTGTAACCTTAGTCCTATTGGATTTTTTTAACCACTTAAGCCCCGGACTATTTGGCTGCCCAAAGACCAGAGCACTTTTTGCAATTCGGCACTGCATCGCTTTAACTGACAATTGCGCAGTCATGCGTTGTGGCTCCCAAACAAATTTGACGTCCTTTTTTCCCCAAAATTAGAGCTTTCTTTTGGTGGTATTTGATCACCTTATTTTTTGCGCTATAAACAAAAAATAGCGACAATTTTGAAAAAAACGCATTACTTTTTACTTTTTGCTATAATAAATATCCCAAAAAAATATATAAAAAAGATTTATTTTTTCCTCAGTTTAGGCCAATATGTATTCTTCTACATATTTTTGGTAAAAAAATCGCAATAAGCGTTTATTGATTGGTTTGCGCAAAAGTTATAGCGTCTACAAAATAGGGGATAGTTTTATGGCACTTTTATTAATATTTTTATTTTACTAGTAATGGCGGCGATCAGCAATTTTTAGCGTGACTTTGACATTATGAGGGACAGATCGGACACTTTTGGCGTGATTTTGGGACCATTCACATTTATATAGCGGTCAGTGCAATTAAAAATGCATTGATTACTGTGTAAATGTGACTGGCAGTGAAGGGATTAACCACTAGGTGGCGCTGTAGGGGATAAGTGTGTCCTAGGGAGTGACTTTAACTGTGGGGGCTATGTGTGACACGACACTGATCACCGCTCCCGATCACAGGGAGCCGTGATCAGTGTTAGTGTCATTAGGCAGAACGGGGAAATGCTTGTTTACATCAGCATTTCCCCGTTCTTCCTCTCCGTGAGACGATCACGGGTATCCCCGTGGACATCGAGTCCGTGTGACCCGCGATCACACTCACGGAGGTCGCGGCTGACGTGTGCGCGCACCTGCAAACCACTTCTTAAAGGGCAACGTACAGGTATGTTAATCTGCCTGTACGTGTCCTTCTGCCGACGTATATCGGCATGAGCCGGTCAGCAAGCGGTTAATGATTAAATCTGTGTTTGCTTATGTACTAGCTCACTTGGCCACCAGATGGCACACTAGGACAAGAATTGTCTGGGAAATACATTTTCTAGTAATTGATCTTTATATAAGAAATGTTATCTTTTCCTAAACAGCTACACTATTATGCTGATTTACGAAGCATTTGCGCCATGAGTTGCGGCGCACGCCGATGCACAAATTACATTTTACGTATTTACAAAACATTTGCGCCGGTAACACAGCGTGATCCCCCATTTACTATTCTCTTCCCAGCGCACGGGAAGAGGCGATCGGTACGCCACTATAGACATGGCGCACGGCATCTTTAACTTAAAATTTAAAGAAAGCTGGAAGTGCCAATATTATGGGGGTGATGTGGGGTGATGTGAGGAAGTATAGTACTAACTGCCCAAGTCACAAAAATGCCCAAAATAGAATGAGAAAGTAACTTTTTCTGACAAGCCGGCTGCGCCGGCAAATACATTTAGAACTGCGGGAGGTGAATTTATGCACTGCGCATGCTCAAACGGTATTTGCGCTTGTTCAAATGCGTTGGTTCAGTGCGTCCGCAAAATCTTAGTAAATGTCAAGCAACATAAATTAATTTGCATAGGTTAAATGGGCGCACCTCTAAACTTTTTTTCTTTTTAACGCTGGTTCACTTCGCGGCTATAATGAAATGTCGGTCCTGCAATACACATAAAAGTTCATCGATAAAAACAGCATTAAGAAAAAAACAAAATTAAGAAAAAAAAATGGCGTGGGGGTGCCCCTCAAAATCCATGCCAGGCCCTTCAGGTCTGGTATGGATTTTAAGGGGAACTCAGCACCAAAATTTAAAAAAATGGCGTGGGGTCCCCCTAAAAATCCATACCAGACCCTTATCCGAGCATGCAACCTGGCAGGCCGCAGGAAAAGAGGGGGGACAAGAGAGCCCCCCCTGAACCGTGCCAGGCCACATGCCCTCAACATTGGGAGGGTGCTTTGGGGTAGCCCCCCAAAGCACCTTGTCCCCACGTTGATGCCCAGTCGTTGTGGGGGTCTGCGGGCGGGGGCTTATCGGAATCTGGAAGCCCCCTTTAACAAGGGGACCCCCAAAACCCGGCCCCCCCTGTGTGAAATGGTAAGGGGGTACAAAAGTACCCCCACCATTTCACAAAAAAGGTGTCAAAAATGTTAAAATGACAAGAGACCGTTTTTGACAATTCCTTTATTTAAATGCTTCTTCTTTCCATCTTCTTTCTTCTATCTTCTTTCTTCTATCATCCTTCGGTTTCTTCCTCTATCCTCTTCTTCCTCCAATCCTCTGCTTCTTGCTCCTGTGTTCTCGTCCGGCATCTTTCTCCGCGGCGTCTTCTTCCCTTCTTCGTTCTCAGGCCGCTCTGCATCCATGGGAGGCTCCCACTGTGTGACGCTTCTCGTCTACTGACGGTTCTTAAATAATGGAGAGCGGGGCCACCCGGTGACCCCACCCCCCTCTGACGCACGGGACTTCCCTGTCCACCCCCTCTGACGTCATGGGGAAAGCATCGGGGAAGTCCCTGTGCGTCAGAGGGGAGTGGGGTCACCGGATTGCCCCGCCATCTGTTATTTAAGAACCGTCAGAAGATGAGGTGTCACACAGCGGGAGCCTCCCATCATGGATGCGGAGCGGCCTGAGAACGAAGAAGGAAAGAAGACGCCATGGAAGAAGATGCCGGATGAGAACACCGGAGCAAGAAGCAGAGGATCGGAGGAAGAAGAAGATGGAGGAAGAAACCGAAGGAAGATAGAAGAAAGAAGATAGAAGATAGAAGATAGAAGAAAGAAGATGGAAAGAAGAAGCAAGAAGAAGCATTTAAATAAAGGAATTGTCAAAAACTCTTTTGTCATTTTTAACATTTTTGAGACTTTTTTGTGAAATGGTAGGGGTACTTCCGTACCCCCTTACCATTTCACCCAGGGGGGCCGGGACCTGGGGGTCCCCTTGTTAAAGGGGGCTTCCAGATTCCGATAAGCCCCCGCCTGCAGACCCCCACAACCACCGGGCCAGGGGTGTGGGGATGAGGCCCCAAAGCACCCTCCCAATGTTGAGGGCATGTGGCCTGGTATGGTTCTCTCGCCCCCCCTCTTTTCCTGCGGCCTTAGGGCCCTTAGGGCCAGTTTACACCATAGAAACGCAGTCCGGACGCGTTCCAGGTGCTTTTCTGCATGCGCGTTTTTGATGCATTCCAGTGCGTTTTTGGTGCATTTTGGATGCAGTCCAGTGTTTTTTTTCCCCCTCTTTATTCTTAACCTTAAATAAGGACAAGTGCATTCCAGTGCGTTTTTGATGCATTTTACAGCTTTCCAGTACAGACCAGTGCATAAAAAATGCAGCATGTTCTGCTTTTTTTCTGGAGCTGGAACGCACTGGAACTGCAAGCACTGGTGTGAACTATGCCATTGAAAATCATATAACCAAATTTCCATGCATTTTTGATGCATAAAATATGCACTGGACTGCATTGGTGTGAACTGGCCCTTAAGCAATTTGGCATATTTAAAGGCATTTCTCCTTGTTTCATTTTTGGGGTTGTCCAATTGGTGACATTGCTATATGTCCCTTAGGGTGGGACCTGGGCCCCATACCCATTTTAAGGCCAATAATTAGAGGATAAGCCAGCCAAGTGGGGACTAGTAAAATTGCCAAGTCAGTTCCCTTAGACTGCAATGGTATTTGTTGTATAACTTTTGCACATGTTAGGCTCTATAGTTGCCCCCCTGGACTGGGGGGTCTTTTGTCCCATCTGTAATTTTGGTGCATGCTGGATGATGTGCTTAATTTTGGACAGGGGGTGGCTTATTTTGTGCTAGCTGCATTTGGGTTGTTCTGGGCATGCTCAGGGACTTTGTTTTTTTCCTGTTCATTTTGGTGTGTGAAATGCATTTGGGTTGGTCTGGGCATGCTCAGGGACTTTGTTTTTTTTTTTTTTTTTGGTGGTGCTTTTTGTGTGTGAACAGCACTTGGATGTTTCTGGGCTTGCTCAGAGTGTGTTTTGGGGGTTTGTAATTTAAGGACATCCTTAACAGGTGTACCCACTCTGAAGTTTTCTCTACATTGGGTGAACCTGCATTTTGTGTGTTTCATGGACTGTCCATGTGTTTGCAATTGCCTCATTAGCACACAAACCTATGTTATATAAAGCTTGCAGATAGCATTCCTTACTTTGCCCTGAAAAGAGCCAAGTGTGTATGTATGTATGTATGTATGTATGTATGTATGTATGTATGTATGTATGTATGTATGTATGTAGTGAGTTATGCTGTTGCAAAACAGATGTGTTTTTATGCAATTTATTTGTTACTTTGGTTTGTATTTTTTTTGGGTGGTGGTTATTTTACCATGAAAAATGTTGTTGTTTTTACATTGTTCACTTTGATTTAACTGTCTGTGCTGCATTATTTTTAAAATTCTTTCTCAAGATGTTGTGCCTAATGTTGTTTTAATCCTTGATAGATGTCCATTTGTGGGTGCACTCCTTTTAACTCCTGTTACTTTACACTGCAAAAGGGTAAACATATTCTGTTAGTGTCTCAAATTAACATACATGTGTGTATTTTGCTTTCCTTGCTTCTTTTACAAGTCCGTTTTTTTTTTTTTTGGTTTTTTTTTTTTTTTGTACCAATAAAATAGTTTCAAATTTTTTTGTTTTTATGTGTGTTCTATTCATGCAACAGATTTCCCAGCTGCAGCTTAACTAGGATGATTGGCATGTCTTTGACAAATCCCTTTTTTATTTTTTTTATTTTTTTTATTTTTAAGTTACTTTCCTGGTGCCTTCATGGTAGCACATGCATGGATTGTGCGTATGCTGCCATGGATAGTGACCAGGAAAGTAACATTTCAGAGTGGTAAGTATTTTCTTTTTGAGCAGTGGTTTTCAGCCTCAGTCCTCAAGTACCAATCCCCCCCCCCCCCCCCCGACAGGACATGTTTAGGAAATGTATCTTATCTAAAATCCTATTCTAATTGTGGACATTTTGAGGGAAATCAATTTTTTTATTTTCATTTTTAAAGGTTGGGCTTTGTGTCCCTTTTCTTAAAATTGGCTTCGCTTCCTGTCACATAGCCAAAAAGGCAGTGAGAGTAAAACCCTAACAATATCTTTCCTTGGGGACACACAGGTCAATCTAACTAGTGTCTCCATTATGCAAATTGCACTCTAGCACTTTGTTGTGTACACCCCAAATTATTAGCTATTTTGGGGTTTATTAAAGGCAAATCCTTTCTGCAATACAAGTGTAGTTGATGAAAATCAGAGGGGAAGCACTGGTGATTTTATCATCCAATCATGTAGAGGCAAAGATGCTGTTTTTTTTTTTTTTTTTTTTTTTTTCCTTGCATGTCCCCCTCGGATCTCCAGCAACTGCACTTCTAAGTGCACTTGTAGTGCAATGTGGATTTACCTTTTTAGTTACTAAGCCCCAAGATACATAATAATTTGGGCTGTACATGGCAAAATGCTAGAGTGCAATTTCCTGAATGGGGAAACTATTTAGATTGGCCTGTGTGTCCCCAAGGACATACATTGGTGGGGTTTTACCCTCACTTCCTGTTTGGCTATGTGACAGGAAGTGAATAATTTTGAATGAGAAATTGGCAACATTTGGGAGGTGTCTTCACCCTATCAGGGGTGTAGACGTCTGACAAAACTTCTAATCCCTCTGCCGTCTATCCCCAAGCAAAAATAAGAAAGGATTTTAATTAGGAATATGTCTTTGCAAAGTTAAACTAAGTTCAATTGTGATGCATGTTAATGGCCCATTTAGACCTTTTAATAGAAAGTCATCAGTTGCCTTTGACTCTAAACATTATTTTTGGCCAGTCCTAGAAATCTGCATCTGTTTTTCTATTAACCACTTTGTGTCTGTGCTATAGCCAAACGACGGCCACAGCCTGGACCTGAATTTCTGGGAGGCGCACTGAGTCACTGAGATTCGGGTGATCACTGATCAAAGTAAGTGCCGATCCCGGCCCCTTACCACGCGATTAGCTGTCAGCCAATGACAGCTGATCACATGATGTAAACTAAAGCTCGGTAATTGTTTATTTTTTCTCTTCACGCTGACAGCATGAGGATACAAATAAAAGCTGATCACCGGCTTAGGTGCACGGGACATTGGTCCCAAAGAGGCAATTCTGCCTCATCTGTGCCCACCAGTACCACCTGCCACTGCCACCTATCAATGCCCACCAGTGGTCCCAAGCAGTGCTGCCTACCAGTGTAACCAATCAGTACCGCCTCATCAGTGTACATTAACGAAGGAGAAAAATTACCTGTTTGCAAAATTTAATATCAAAATATACAAAATTATTTATAAAAATCTGTCTTTTCTATTTTTTGAGCAAAAGAAAAAAAACACAGAGGTTAACAAATACCACCAAAAGAATACTCTATTTGTGGGAATTTAAAAAAAAAAAAAAAACAAGATTTGGCTAAGTATGGCTGCGCAATTGTCATTCAAAATGCATCAGCGCTGAAAATTGGTCTGGACAGCAGGGGGGTTTAAGTGCCCAGTAAGTAAGTGGTTAATTTCCATGCAAAATATGGATTTCTGTAATAAAGATGTGTGCCCGCTGTGTATACGGCATGTGCGCATGGGCGTAAGCAAGTCGCACACATATGAACGGTACTCATTGTAAATCATGGGGTAGAACTTGTGATGCAACTTTTCAGCCCCTAGTGGCATGACAAGTCGCAATAGTCAAAAAAGTACATTGTAAATCACGCAACTTTGGGGTTGAAAGAGTGGAAACAGAGCATTAGGCTAAAGCGGTAATATTAAGATGCACTGTAAGAATTACTTCTAATTGTAGAAAATCAAACAGGCTATTGCACTGAATCTAATTTATGGAAGATCTAACTGATTGGCCAGTGTATGGTGACCTTTAAAGATATGAAAAGTTAAATTTCTGGTGTTTAAGTCTCATACACACAATGGGACTTTGTACAAACTTTCCCGTGGATTTTTGTAGAAAGGGTGTTGGCCTTAGGGTTCTTTCACACGGACTTGTCCGTGTACGGAGCCCGCTCTGCTCAGCGGGGGATGGCTCCATGGATCCCCGCCGAGCAGGCAGATGACAGGTCTGTCTCTGCACACTGTGCAGGGACGGACCTGTCAGAGTGCCGCTCTCCTCTATGGGGGATCGGATGATGACGGGCCGTAGAATCCGTCGTCACCCGACCTGATCCACAGACGGATGGAAAAATAGGTTTTTCCCCGTTACACTTTTTTGGATTGGAGTGGGTCGGATGACAGCGGACATGTCACCACTGACATCCGACCCTCTATAGAGGTCTATGGAGTGTCCGTTCAGGTCTGCAGGTCCGAGGTGGACCTGAAAGGTCTGTCCGTGTGAAAGGGGCCTTAGGCTCCTTTCACACTGGGGAGGTGCGGGCAGCAGCGGTAAAACGGAGCTATTTTTAGCTCTGCTTTACCGGCGGTATTCGGCCGGTAGCGGTTTTAACCCCCGCTGGCGGCTGAAAAGGGGTTGAATCCGCCCGCAAAATGCCACCGCAGCAGCGTTTTGCCGACGGTATAGCCGCGCTGTCCCATTAATTTCAATGGGCAGGAGTGGTTTATACACCGCTCCTTCACCGGCGCTATTTTTAGCTCTGCTTTACCGGCGGTATTCGGCCGGTAGCGCTTTTTACCCCCGCTGGCGGCTGAAAAGGGGTTGAATCCGCCCGCAAAATGCCACCGCAGCAGCGTTTTGCCGGCGGTATAGCCACGCTGTCCCATTGATTTCAATGGGCAGGAGTGGTTTATACACCGCTCCTTCATCGCTCCAAAGGTGCTGCTAGCAGAACTTTTTTTAGGCCCCTTTCACACTGGGGTGTTTTTAGGCGCTACAGCGCTAAAAATAGCACCTGAAAAATGCCCTAAAGAAGCGACTCCATTTACTCCAGTGAAGGCTTTCACACTGGAGCGGTGCGCTGGCAGGGCGTCATAAAAAGTCCTGCCAGCAGCTTCTTTGGAGCAGTGAACTCACTGCTCCTCCCCATTGAAATCAATGGGGCAGCGCTGTGATACTGCCGGCAAAATGCCGCTCCAGTGGTGTTTTGCGGGCGGATTTAACCCCTTTTCGCCCGCTAGCAGGGGGTTAAAACTGCCCCTGTTAGCAGCCAAATAACATCGCTAAAAGGACAGTAAAGCAGCAATAAAAATAGTGCCACTTTACTCCAGACGCCCCCACCGCTCCAGTGTGAAAGGGGCCTCACTGTCCTGCTAGCGCACAGCTCCAGTGTGAAAGCCTAATTCACACTGGAGTGAATGGAGCCACTTCTTTAGGACATTTTTCAGGCGCTATTTTTAGCTCTATAGCGCCTGTAAAACGCCCCAGTGTGAAAGGGGCCTTAGGCCATGGACGGATAGAATTGTGCTTTTAGCTGCGTTTTCTACCGCAGCTAAACGCACACAATGCTTTTCTATGGCCCCATTCACACACTGCGTTTTGATTACATGCGGTCTGGTGCGGATAGAAAAAATAGAATTTACTGCGTCCAGAAGCGATTTAGTGCAGCTGTCCGCACATAACCGCAGGTAATCGCAGCGCACTGTGTCAGCTGCAGATAGCAGCGCCGGGCTGGCTCGCTCGTCGGGAAAGGAAAAAATGTTTTTTCCTTTCCCAATGAGTGACAAGCACGGGGATCCGACTTGGATCCCCGCCAATTCCAGGCACTGTGGTATGAATCTTGAGGGAGAACTCCATGCCAAATTTTACATAAAAAACCGGCATGGGTTCCGCCTCTGGGTGCATGCCAGGCCCTTTGGTCTGGTATGGATTTTAAGAGGAACCCCCTATGCCGAAAAAATGGCGTGGGGGTCCCCCCATAATCCATACCAGACCCTTATCCAAGCACGCAGCCTGGCCGGTCAGGAAAGGGGGTGGGGACGAGCGAGCACCCCCCTCCTGAACCGTACCAGGCCGCATGCCCTCAACATTGGGGATGGGTGCTTTGGGGAAGGGGGAACGCTGTGGCTCCCCCACCCCAAAGCACCTTGTCCCCATGTTGATGAGGACAAGGGCCTCTTCCCAACAACCCCAGCCGTTGGTTGTCGGGGTCTGCGGGCGGGGGGCTTATCAGAATCCAGGAGCCCCTTTGATAAGAGGGCCCCCAGATCCCGGCCCCCCACCCTATGTGAATGAATATGGGGTACATGGTACCCCTACCCATTCACCTGGGGGGAAAAAAAGTATCAAGAAAAAAAACACACTAGCCAGGTTTTTAAAGTAATTTATTAGGCAGCTCCAGGGGTCTTCTTCCGACTTCGGGGGTCTCTTCCGCGCTCTCTGGCCTCTTCTCCACGTTTTCCGTATCTTCTCCCGGTCTCCGGTTCTTCTCTGCGCTCTCCGGCCCGTTTCTCCACGCTCTCCGGATCTTCTCCGCGCTCTCCGGTTCTTCTGCCGGGCTCCTCCGCTATCTTCTGCTCTTTTGCAGCTTTTGCTAGTGGTGGCCCGGTCTTCTCCAACTGTCCGGTTCTTCTGTCGCTGTCCGGTTCTTTTCCGCTCTCCGGTTCTTCTGCTGGGCTCCTCCACTATCTTCTGCTCTTTTGCTAGTGGTGGCCCGGTCTTCTGCCACTGTCCTGTTCTTCTGTCACTGTCCGGAATTTTCTGCCAGGCTCCCCCGCTATCTTATTCCAACTCTTTTGCTAGTGGTGGCCCGGTCTTCTTCGTCGTCGTCTTCTCCCCTCTTCTCTTCTTCTGATGTTGACACAACGCTCTCTCCCACTGTAATGCCGTCTGCGAGGTGTGCGGGGACTTATATAGGCATGGGGCGTGGTCACCGTGAGATGTCACCGGTGACCCCGCCCCTTATGACTGCACAGTCATAAGGAGACTGGGAGAAGATACGGAGAGCACGGAGAAGAGGCCGGAGAGCGCGGAAGAGACCCCCGAAGTCGGAAGAAGACCCCCGGAGCTACCTAATAAATTACTTTAAAAACCTGTCTAGTGTGTTTTTTTCTTGACACTTTTTTTCCCCCAGGTGGATGGGTAGGGGTACCATGTACCCCATACTCATTCACATAGGGTGGGGGGCCACAATCTGGGGACCCCATTATTAAAGGGGGCTCCCGGATTCTGATAAGCCCCCACCTGCAGACCCCTGAGGGCATGCGGCCTGGTACGGTTCATGAGGGGGGGGGCGCTCGCTCGTCCCCACCTCCTTTCCTGACCAGCTGGGCTGCATGCTCGGATAAGGGTCTGGTATGGATTTTGGGGGGACCCCCACGCCGTTTTTTCAGCGTAGGGGGTTCCCCTTAAAATCCATACCAGACCGAAGGGCCTGGCATGCCCCCGGAGGTGAAACCCATGGTGGTTTTTCTCGTGCTGCTTTAATAGGAAGATGTGTTTTCCTATTGCAGCGAGCATGAGATGTACCTCGCCGAGAACCAGCGCAATGGGATTGCACTGGAAACATTCTTGTGGGCAGGTACTGCTGCGCTGGTTCACATTCTCAATTAAGGATTTATCTTGCGTACCAATTAAGGTATGAACCGGCGCAGCACATTCATCTTAGTAAATGACCCCCTATGTCAATTTAATATAAAATATGTAGAACGCCTTTGAGAGTCTAGTGATTTCCTATTTTGTGGTAGCAACAATTAAATGTATCATTTTAACTGTAAAAAGGTGTAATTGTATACAAAATTATTAAAATAATAGTTGTACACATACAGAGCAAAGAAAAAAAATGTATACTAAACACGCATATGTTTTAAACAATGGGGATTACAAATAAATAACCCATATCAATATTCAGAAACCCTTTTTTAGGGTTATGGGATATTGTGTCAGGATACCATATCTTTGTATCCACTCAACAAAAATACTTTGTAATATTGTGTTATGATTTAAAATCATATACGTATAAATATGTCCATGATACTTATAGTGATTTTCTCCGCAAAAAGAATTTATAACCCATTAGTCTGTAAACAGTCTTCTGGCATGAATATGGTCACTTACACCAAAAGCATTGGAATGCCTGCCTTTACACACACATGCACTTTAATGACATCCCAATCTTAGTCCGTTCAATATTGAGTTGGCCCACCCTTTGCAGCTATAACAGCTTCAACTCTTCTGGGAAAGCTGTACACAAGGTTTAGGAGTGTGTGTATGGGAATGCTTGACCATTCTTCCAGAAGCGCATTTGTGAGGTCAGGAGCTGATGTTGGATGAGAAGGCCTGGCTCGCAGTCTCCACTCTAATTCATCCCAAAGGTGTTCTATCGGGTTAAGGTCAGGACTCTGTGCAGGCCAGGCCAGTTCCTCCACCCCAAACTCGCTCATCCATGTTCTTTATGGATTTTGGTTGTGCATTGGTGCGCAGTCATGTTGGAACAGGAAGAGACCATCTTCAAACTGTTCCCACAAAGTTGGGAGCATGAAATTGTCCAAAATGTCTTGGTATGCTGACGCCTTGAGAGTTCTCTTTAATGGAACTAAGGGGCCAAGCCCAACCTCTGAAAAACAACCCCACACCATAATCCCCCCTCCACCAAATGATTTGGACCAGTGCATTGGTTTATGTTATATGGATAATTTGAACATACAGATACTGCAGTTCCAAAATTCATCTGCAGAAACTTCCCGTATAGTTCACTTTACTGAGTTTGTCTTCTTATTTAAGTTCCCTGAAGTGAGACAATGGCAATCGCTGGTCACACATGCTGCTAACCTCCCTCGCGGTTTGATTATGTCAGACTTTTGATGCTCAAAGTGGTACAATGTTTTGCATGAAAATTTGGCGTTTTATATCATAGGCCTGTAATTCTAGTAGACATCCCGGGTATGATAAAGTAAGTTTGAAACACGAAATCATAAATTATAATATAATAAATAACTATAAATAATTATAACAAATAATAATATAATAATAATAAAAATTACTCAATAATAAAATCAAATCAAAAACACTGAAATTTGCTCAGTTGTAGAATTGTCGCTGTCATTACTTTCAGTGTTTGATGAAGGATTTCCCCACAAATCACTATCGCTCAATTCTGCAAGTGATTCTAATTTACTATTGCTGTTTTCTAGCTGGTCTAAAACCGCTTTTGATGTAAAGGGACGCATTTTGGTTGCTATGGACAATCTCCAGTTTCCAGGCAGAAAGAACAGTATTTATAATATAAAACTGCATGCAGGACACTGGACAAAGCATTAGGGACAAAAGGGAGGTGAAATAATTTGATACAGTTATGTAATCTGTAAGATTACAGTGTACTGTATGTAATGTGTGTTTTTAACTTTTTGAATTTGGCGCCGTTCTCCGTCCCGATGCGTCGCAACGCTCGCAGGGAATGGAGCTTGGCACTGTGGTGAATTGATCCTGCGATGTGATCCCGAATGTGGCTTGGGGTTACCGCTTTTGGTACTGAAACTTGACCCTGAGCCACACTCGGGAATACCGCTAAGGAGAAGGATCATTTGGGAGTATGGGCCCCACCCCAGACTCACCGAGGAAGAGGAGGCAAGTAGACTATTGCGGTACATATGAAAGAGATATACATATATAGTACAAATTATTGGTAAAAATTCACAAAATTTATTTATACAAAAATAGCAAAAGAACAACAAAACATATGAATTAAAAAGGTTCAGATGACATGATATTTCAACATCTTTCGTGGGTTTACTGCTTCATCAGGACAACACATCTGTGGATATAGATGAGAATACAAAAATAAGTACCATATAGAGGATTTTTACAAAATTATGGAATGAGGAGGGTGAAATGAGATGATAGGACTGCTTACCCGAGCCTCGGAGGGTGTGCAGCAACAAGGCAGCCCGGCTAAGCATCCCCCGGCGATTGGAAGGGGGATATGAGACACCAGCTAGCATCTGAGTGAAACAGTATGGAGATGGGTAATCAGATAATCAATGTAAGTGTCAGTCATGAAATGATGTGATTGTAAAAAGAACACACCAACAATAATAAAAAGAGGATACCAGCGTGTGGAAAAATCACACCATGAGTGGGGATAGGGGAAGGAAAGGAGATGAAGGTAAGGGGAGTGAAAGAGAAATAAGGAAGAGGAGGAGGGAAAGAAGATAAGGTATGGAGGAGGACATAAGGGACAAGAGGGGAACAAAGAATAGTCCAAAGAACCAGCAAAGGGTAGGAAAACCAGAGAAAGAGTGGAAGTTGGGGAAAGGGGGAGTGAATGGGGTGGTAACCAGGGACCAAAAAACTCCACATGTAAGCTAAATACTGGTGGATGTGAAATAAAAACCATGAAGTTGTGAGCAGGAAACCAACCATAAAAGCACATAGTGAGGTGGGATAAGTGAACAAACTGAGCAACCTAGAAGTGTGAACAAAGGGGTGATGAGGGCAAAAGATAAAACTGACAGTTACCTAAGTCATAAATGTATTAGTATATGGAGAGCAGAGATACATAGCCATGAGGGTCTATGCAAGTATGTATAGATCATGGGATTAAATAAGCATAAGTTTGGTTTGCATCAAGCGTGCATAGCAACAGGCATGGAAACTTTGGAAGCAATGTCCAGGATCTAGAGGGAGTAGATATGTGATAAAAACAGGATTGGTAATCAGTTAAATATATTAGCAGTAGACAAGTATAGTGCGGCCATCTGTCACCTACGGAAGTACGGCCAGACACAAGTATAAAAGTATAGAAGAAACTTACTAGTGATGTAATATTCCAGGGCTTATCTGGGTCTCCTGCTAGCCTGGGTCTATAGCGGGACAAGACCGCTATATATGTCCCCTTCAACCTTCAACCTCGTGACGTGAATCGGTGCCGGCATCGGCGTCTGATGATGTCACGGGGTCAAGGGTCCAGCGCACTATCCTCGAAGCCGCTGGACAGGAAGTGACGCTCGCAATTATGCGCGCGCATCTCCAAGCCACTAGGCGGTACCCAGGCAGAGTGCATGTGCGATAGTATCACACGCAAGCCTGCACAAATGGGTGGGACCTGGAGGTCCCAAATGAGGCGGGTGCAAGCAGCCAGGGAAGCCAGGGGGAGGGCCATCATTTGGCGGCCAGGTTGGAAATACAACCATGAACGAGAAACAGAGTGAGCTGGATAGCTGACAGGGAATTAGTTGACCTAAAATGACAACCTAGATATCAGATGATAGGGGGGCGATTACCAGTGTGTGAAAGGAAGGATTTGAAAGAATTGACTTTGTTCAAGCTGGGGGGACAGTGACGTTAAGCCTTTCTATCCAAAGGGCTTCTCTTTGTAGTAGTATCTTTACTCGGTCGCCTCCCCTAACATCAGGCGGTACCACTTCCAATGCGAGGAACCCGACAGCTTTAGGATCATATTTATGGTATAAACCAATATGGGGTCCAACGGTAGTGAGTTTGCCGTTGGTTGAATATTAAACATGATCACTGACTCTCTGTCTGAACTCCCTAATTGTCTTACCGACATAAAATGCTTTACACGTGCAAGGCATAAGATAGATAATGCCAGTAGTGTCACATTGGGCCAGCGTATGGGGAGTAAAAAACTCACCATAAGGTAACTTGACAGAGGTGCATGAGAGTATCCATGGGCAGAAGGAAAATTAATTATGGTGTATCACGTACATGATGTTTAAGGACATGATGGTCGGTAAGGAGGTGCCAATGTTTGGAGATAATTTTTCTGAATTGTTCATGGTGTGCTGAATATTGGGTGATAGTTTTGACTGTATTGGTGTTTGTGGTGGGTGGGGAGGGGTAGAGCAGAGAGGTTCTAGTGTGGCCAGCTGCCTTATTGAAGGCTCTTCTGAGGCTGGTTTTGGAATAACCCCTCAGGAGAAGTAGTTCATGTAGGGCAGCAGATTGAATGTAAAAGTCCTCTTCGCGTGCGCAGTTGCGACGTAGTTGCAAATACTGCGCATATGGAATACTGCGTACGAGAGCTTTGGGATGGGCACTTGTGGCGTGCAGTAGAGTGTTCCCTGCTGTAGATTTATGATAGAGATTAGTCCCCAATGTTCCATCGGGATTTTTGGCAGTCAACAGATCGAGAAATGGGATCTGTGTATTGTCCGAAGTCACCATGAAACGCAAATTCATAGTGTTAATGTTGATAGCTTCAACAAACTGTTTTAATAGAGATGGTGGGCCGGTCCAGACCACAAACAGATCGTCGATGAATCTTAACCAGCAGAGTACTGACTCTATGAAGGGTGAAAACTGGTCATTAGAGAAGATGTGTCTCTCCCAGGCTCCAAGAAACAAGTTTGCATATGATGGGGCACATGATGTGCTCATTGCAACACCTTGTGTTTGCAAATAGTGCTGATCTTCAAAAATGAAAATGTTACGTGTAAAAATGAAAGTTAGAAGTTGTAAAATGAATTCATTGAGGGGCCAAGATGTGTGTTCCTGTTCCATCAGAAATGATCTGGCCGTCAGGACTTTTAGATTCAATCTGCTGCCCTACGTGAACTACTTCTCCTGAGGGATTATTCCAAAACCAACCTCAAAAGAGCCTTTAATAAGGCAGCTGGCTAGAACCTCTCTGTTCTACCCCTTACCACGCACCACAAACACCAATACAGTCAAAATTATCACCCAATATTCAGCACACCATGAACAGTTCAGGAAAATTATCTCTAAAAATTGGCACCTCCTTACCGACCATCACATCCTTAAACATCATGTTCGTGATACACCAGAATTGGTGTTTCGCAGGGCAAAGTGTCTTAGAGACCGTTAAATAAGCAGCCACTATAAATCCAATTCTAGTGATACCCATCAATCCTTTGGCACCTCTCCATGTGGTCAATGTTCCTTCTGCCCATGGATACTCTCATGCACCTCTGTCAAGTTACCTAATGGTGAGTTTTTTACTCCCCATACGCTGGCCCAATGTGACACTACTGGCATTATCTATCTTATGCTTTGCACGTGTAAAGCATTTTATGTCGGTAAGACAATTAGGGAGTTTAAACAGAGAGTCAGTGATCATGTTTATTATTCAACCAACGGCAAACTCACTACCGTTGGACACCATATTGGTTTATACCATAAATATGATCCTAAAGCTGTCGGGTTCCTCGCATTAGAAGTGGTAGCCCCTGATGTTAGGGGAGGTGACCGAGACAAGATACTACTACAAAGAGAAGCCCTTTGGATAGAAAGGCTTAACGCCACTTTCCCCCCCAACTTGAACAAAGTCAATTCTTCAAATCCTTCCTTTAACACTCCGGTAATCGCCCCCTATCATCTGATGTCTAGGTTGTCATTTTAGGTCAACTAATTCCCTGTCAGCTATCCAGCTCGCTCTGTTTCTCATTCATGGTTGTATTTCCAATCTTGGACCTTATATTTTGAGGACATCCAGTTATGTAAATTTTCTTTGTATTATACAATAATGTACTTAATGTTTAATTTTATTTTATTTTCATTACAATGTCTTCTTTATTGCCTTTGATGTCTTTATGTACTCAATTTTTAAAAAATCTCTTGGACTCTTTGCCCTCTGACTTTAGGTGGATGCTGCGGCATATGGCTCCCCCTTGCTCTGTCTGTCTTTCCGGTGATTGGTAGGTTCCCTGGCAGCCAAGTGATGGCCCTCCCCCTGGTGGATGCCTCCCTGGCTGCTTGCACCCGCCTCATTTGGGACCTCCAGGTCCCACCCCTTTGTGCAGGCTTGCGTGCGATACCATCGCACATGCACTCTGCCTGGGTACCACCTAGTGGCTTGGAGATGCGTGGAAATATTTGTAGTTCCGTAGGTGACAGATGGCCGCACTATACTTGGCTACTACTAATATATTTAACTGATTACCAATCCTGTTTTTGCATCACATATCTACTCCCTCTAGATCCTGGACATTGCTTACAATGTTTCCATGCCTGTTGCTATGCACGCTTGATGCAGTCAACTTAGGCTTATTTAATGCCGTGATCTATACATACTTGCATTGACCCTCATGGCTATGTATCTCTGGGCTCCGTATACTAATACATTTATGACTTCGGTAACTGTCAGTTTTATCTTTTACCCTCATCACCCCTTTGTTCACACTTCTAGGTTGCAAAGTTTGTTGTGTGGTTGTGTGGTTTTTGTTTCACATCCACCAGTATTATGCTTACATGTGGAGTTTTTTGGTCCCTGGTTACTACCCCTTTCACTCCCCCTTCATGTCTCTTTCCCCTCTTTCTGTCAAGTTCTAGGTGCGAGGCCGGATTGCTGAGAGGGCGCCCCTTGCGACTAAGTGCAGCGTAACCCTGGGAGTGAGACAGGGAATACGGTGCCCAAAGGTGCATGGATTTCCAGATGTTGAGGGCTGGATAGCTGAGAGCCGCTTGGGTGCGTTGGGTAACCGTGCATGGAAGTATTCCAGTGGAGAAACCAGGAACGGGGTCAAGGCAGGCCAGGGGTTGTGTACCATAGGAGCAGTCCGGAAGAGGCACAGTAGGTTTAATCAGGAACAAGGTCAGTAGCCAGGGGTCAAGACCAATCAGACAAGCGAAGGTGCAGGGGTACAGACAGGAGAGTAGTCAAGTCCAAGCCAGAGGTCGATGCAGGCGGAGATCAGGGTGAGTCAGAGTCAAGCCGAGTAGTAAACAGGAATCAGGTAGTCAGATGCAGGTAGCAGGTACTGGGAACACAGGAAACTGATGATAATCCAGCAACTTGCATACAACTGTAGCAGGTTTAAATAGGCCAGAGGGCACCAAACACGGTCACTGTGCACGCACGTCTGCGGGCACCTGCCGCATTGCATCTGCGTGTAGCCGTTATCGCGCATCTGCATGCGCGCATGCGCCTGGGGATGCGCCCGGCACGGTGATGCCGGTTACTGGCAGGATCACCAGTCCTAATACTATTTCCCTGACAGTGCCCCCCACCCAAGGGGCAGCCTCTGGATGCCCAATCAGGCCCATTTCTCAGGATGGCGACCTCGGAACAACTGCAACAGTCTGGGAGCATGGATATTATTTGCTGATTCCCAAGAATTTTATTCCATAGCATAACCTTTCCATTTAATAAGAAATTGAATTGTCCTACCTCTCCATCGACAGTCCAGAATGGCTTCCACTTCATATTCAGTTTCATCTCCCACTGAGACTGGAGGAGGAGGAACTTCTTCTCTTCCTGGAAAGGGACTAGAGACAACAGTTTTAAGCAAAGACATATGAAATACTGGATGTATTTTATAGGACCCTGGTAATACTAGTTCAAATGCCACTGGGTTGATTTCTCAGTTGATTGTAAAAGGCCTGATAAACCTAGGACCCGACTTCCGGGAGGGACAAGGAAGTTTCAGATTTGCTGAAGAGAGCCATACGCTATCTCCCACCTTAAACACAGGATCCTTCCTCCTCTTGTCATACTGCTTTTTGTGGTCCTCCTGGGCTTTTTGCATGGTCTTCTGGAGGGTCTGATAATTAGCCTGGTTAGCGTTAATTCTGTCCTGAACTGCTGGAACTGAGGCCTCCGGAATGATATTGGGCAGAAATGAGGGCTGGAACCTGTAGTTGGCCCAGAAGGGGGATTGATTGGTGGTTGCATGAACTAAATTGTTATATGCGAGCCCACGTGCACGTCTGCGGGCACCTGCCACATTGCATCTGCGTGTAGCCGTTATCGCGCATCTGCATGCACGCATGCGCCTGGGGATGCGCCCGGCATGGTGATGACGATTACTGGCAGGATCACCAGTCCTAATACTATTTCCCTGACACTTTCTCTGGTTTTCCTACCCTTTGCTGGTTCTTTGGACTATTCTTTGTTCCCCTCTTGTCCCTTATGTCCTCCTCCATACCTTATCTCCTTTCCCTCCTCCTCTTCCTTATTTCTCTTTCACTCCCCTTACCTTCACCTCCTTTCCTTCCCCTATCCCCACTCATGGTGTGATTTTTCCACACACTAGTATGTTCTTTTTATTATTGTTGGTGTGTTCTTTTTACAATCACATCATTTCATGACTGACACTTACATTGATTATCTGATTACCCATCTCCATACTGTTTCACTCAGATGCTAGCTGGTGTCTCATATCCCCCTCCCAATCGCCGGGGGAGGTTTAGCCGGGCTGCCTTGTTGCTGCACACCCTCCGAGGCTCGGGTAAGCAGTCCTATCATTTCATTTCACCCTCCCCATTTCATAATTTTGCAAAAATCCTCTATATGGTACTTATTTTTGTATTCTCATCTATATCCACAGATGTATTTTCCTGATGAAGCGGTAAACCCGCGAAAGATGTTGAAATATCATGTCATCTGAACCTTTTTAATTCATATGTTTTGTTGTTCTTTTGCTATTTTTGTATAAATACATTTTGTGAATTTTTACCAGTGATTCGTACTATATATGTATATCTCTTTCATATGTACAGCAATAGTCCACTTGCCTCCTCTTCCTCGGTGAGTCTGGGGTGGGGCCCATACTCCCAAATGATCCTTCTCATCATGTGGATGATGGTACATTTTACTGATTTATACCCTATCTATTTTGCTTTGCGAGGCCATACGCTTTCAATACCGCTAAGGAGGTTAATTGTTTCATCCACAAGTATCACAATGTAGTGGACATTTCCCAATACAAGAGATTCCTTACTTGTTGATCTGTCAAGTAATGTTTGTTTGTTTGTAAATATAGTCTCAAAGTACTAAAAGACCCACTTCCCAAGCTCCAGGAGTGTATGCATACTAAATACCCAATTATTCAGAGACTACAAGGAAACTTAATTGACTGTCCACAACTTGTTTGTAGACCAATAGTGTCTATTGAGTAAGTCAAACTTAAGCTGACACTTTCCTTTGACCTGTTTGAAATCTGTTTAAACATTACCCGGACCATATCTCCATCTTGGTTTGAAACCCCTATAGTCCCAAAATTAAAATAATAAAATATATTTAGGTTTCTCTCATAACATTTCTGACAATAGGAGGAGAGGAGTGTAGAGACAAAAGAAGAGGGGCATGGTCAGAGATGCCTTTAGGGAGGTTGGTAGTTTCAGCCATGGTTGGCAACAAAGTAACAGTTCACAGGGCTAGATCAATGCAGGATAGGGTGCCAAAAGTGGCATGAAAATGTTTTGGTATCTGGGTGCTTTCACCTCCAAGGATCAATTAACCACTTAAGGACCGCCTCATGCCGATTTACGTCGGCAAGGTGGCACGGACAGGCAGAATCACGTACATATACGTGATCTGCCTTCCGCGGGTGGGGGGTCCGATCGGACCCCCCCCGGTGCCCGAGGCGGTCCGCTTCTGACCAGTGGCGATCAGAGATGAGGGGGAGACCATCCGTTCGTGGCCCCCCTCACGATCGCCGCCGGCCAATCAAATCATTCCTTTGCTGCTGTATGCTAAACAGCAGCAAAGGAAATGATGTCATCTCTCCTCGGCTCGGTATTTTCTGTTCCGGCGCCGAGGAGAGAAGACTGCAATGTGAGTGTAAAACACACACACAGTAGAACATGCCAGGCACACAAAACACCCCCCTTTACCCCCCGATCCCCCCCGATCACCCCCTAATCCCCCACCCGTCACACTGACACCAAGCAGTTTTTCTATTTTTATTTTTTTTCTGATTACTGCATGGTGTCAGTTTGTGACAGTTACTGTGTTAGGGCAGTTAGTATTAGCCCCCTTTAGGTCTAGGGTACCCCCCTAACCCCCCTAATAAAGTTTTAACCCCTTGATCACCCCCCCGTCGCCAGTGTCGCTAAGCGATCATTTTTCTGATCGCTGTATTAGTGTCGCTGGTGACGCTAGTTAGGGAGGTAAATATTTAGGTTCGCCGTCAGCGTTTTATAGCGTCAGGGACCCCCATATACTACCTAATAAATGTTTTAACCCCTTAATTGCCCCCTAGTTTACCATTTCACCACTGATCACCGTATAACTGTTACGGGTGACGCTGGTTAGTTCGTTTATTTTTTATAGTGTCAGGGCACCCGCCGTTTATTACCGAATAAAGGTTTAGCCCCCTGATCGCCCGGCGGTGATATGCGTCGCCCCAGGCAGCGTCAGATTAGTGCCAGTACCGCTAACACCCACGCACGCAGCATACGCCTCCCTTAAAAAAAAAAAAAAAAATGAAAGGAACAGTTTAAAAATAAGATAAAAAAAGCAAAAAAATAATAAAAAAAAAGCACCCCTGCCCCCCCCCCCGCTCTCACGCAAAGGCGAATGCAAGCGTCGGTCTGGCGTCAAATGTAAACAGCAATTGCACCATGCATGTGAGGTGTCACCGCGAACGTCAGATCAAGGGCAGTAATTTTAACAGTAGACCTCCTCTGTAAATCTAAAGTGGTAACCTGTAAAGGCTTTTGAATGCTTTGAAAAATGTATTTAGTTTGTCGCCACTGCACGTTTGTGTGCAATTTTAAAGCATGTCATGTTTGGTATCCATGTACTCGGCCTAAGATCATCTTTTTTTATTTCATCAAACATTTGGGCAATATAGTGTGTTTTAGTGCATTAAGATTTAAAAAAGTGTGTTTTTTCCCAAAAAAAGCGTTTGAAAAATCGCTGGCAAATACTGTGTGAAAAAAAAAATGAAACACCCACCATTTTATTCTGTAGGGCATTTGCTTTAAAAAAAATATATAATGTTTTGGGGTTCAAAGTAATTTTCTTGCAAAAAAAAAATAATTTTTTCATGTAAACAAAAAGTGTAGAAAGGGCTTTGTCTTCAAGTGGTTAGAAGAGTGGGTGATGTGTGACATAAGCTTCTAAATGTTGTGCATAAAATGCCAGGACAGTTCAAAACCCCCCCAAATGACCCCATTTTGGAAAGTAGAAACCCCAAGCTATTTGCTGAGAGTCATGTCGAGTCCATGAAATATTTTATATTGTGACACAAGTTGCGGGAAAGAGACAAATTTTTTTTTTTTTTGCACAAAGTTGTCACTAAATGATATATTGCTCAAACATGCCATGGGAATATGTGAAATTACACCCCAAAATACATTCTGTTGCTTCTCCTGAGTACGGGGATACCGCTGTGTAAATTCCAGAAAATGTACCCTAGTTTGTAGACGCTATAACTTTTGCGCAAACCAATAAATTATTGACATTTTTTTTTACCAAATACATTTAGGCATTTAGGCCGAATACATTTTGGCCCAAATGTATGACTAAAATTGAGTTTATTGGATTTTTTATAACAAAAAGTAGAAAATATCATTTTTTTTCAAAATTTTCGGTCTTTTTCCGTTTATAGCGCAAGAAATAAAAACGGCAGAGGTGATCAAATACCATCAAAAGAAAGCTCTATTTGTGGGAAGAAAAGGATGCAAATTTTGTTTGGGTACAGTATTGCATAACCGTGCAATTAGCAGTTAAAGTGACGCAGTGCCAAATTGGAAAAAGTCCTCTGGTCCTTAGGCAGCATAATGGTCCGGGGCTAAAGTGGTTAAATCATATTTCACAATCCATTCAGAGATGGATTGAATAAAGATCCCAAACCTTGCCTTTTGTACAATGAAATATAAATATTGTTAGCCACTGTGTATCAAAATTAGACTAGGGAGGAAATCTCTTAAGATGACCTTACCATGATAGGAAGTGAAACACCATGTCAACTATATTTGAAGTATACCACCATGCAGCTCCCATTTTTTTTTAATTACTTTGTGAAGCTCTTTATGCTCATCTAGAGGATATGTAGATATTCGCCAGCACACCAAGGATCATCAATTTCGTCCAAATGTTTTTTTTATTCAAAGAATGATCACATCTCAAAATGGTGTAGTACAATATTTCAGAGCCATGTAGAACCCCTTTGTCAGGCATGTGATTTTGCTCATCTAGGTCACTGTCTAGGTCTATTTTCAGTGCTGCTTCCAGGCACTGCAGATCTCCTACAGACCCATTTCTGGATACTGAGAGGATACTGGTGCTGTACAACCAATAGTAAGTGTCCATGTCATGCATTCAATGATGTAGAACCCTGAAGAAGGACCCTGCCTCCTGTAAATGGAAGAAGATAAAAGACTAAGGGCTAGAACAAATTTATGTCAATGGATTTAGGTAACTAAAGCTAAGCTAAACTGAGCTGCTGACTTTTAATAAACAGATACTCACCTGTACCAGGATCCAGCGCTGTGCTCACCCAAGCCATTTTTTCCAACGGTCTTCGGTGCCCAGCGGCAGCATCTTAACTGTGGGCACCAGGCTATGACAGCTTGCAGCTTCACAGCGAGCTGCCCACTGCACATGGGCGAGCCGCGCTGCACTTTGTGAATGGTCCTGCAGTCGTCTTGGACCTGTGACGTGTCTCAGAAGACTGCATGGACATCATGCCACACCACTACCCCTTCTATCCACCTCCTGCTGTGCTTGGACTCTGCTGTGCATTCCCCTGCCCCCCATGCCCTGCAGCACTGCTAGGTTCCCTCCTCCCTCTCCTGATTGCTGCTGCGTGGGATGCTTTCAGGATGGAGAGCAAGGAAGGGGCCAGTAAATATGTCATTTACTATCCCCTTCTCCGTCTTAATGAATAAAGTCAGTCATCCATACTGATCACTGATTCTGTTCATTCATAACTGAGGCATAGTAAACTGGGTTTGCAAATGAATGAGAAGCTCTGTACAGAGCTATTCCTGTCCATTCATTCTCTGCTGCTGAGGCTGCAGGGATGGAGTTTGAGGGTTGTGTCATTAATCTTCTTTCTCTGTCTCAAAGGTTAAACATCAAAAACAACAGTCCTGTTTAGACCCCCTTTATGGTTTCTTGCACCGAGGCCCTGAAGGTTCCAGTTACGCCTCTGATTAGGTCATGCAACCAATGCATGTTCATTGGAATAAAACGTGTGTGCATTTTCTGGAGAAAAAACAGTATTTCACAAAAGTGAGTACACGCCTCACATTTTTGTAAATATTTTATGATATCTTTTCACGTGACAACACTGAAGAAATGATACTCAATAACAACAGGAGGCCTGGCTAAAGACATGGAGGAATATCAGGAATTTGTAGCTGGTGTATTTTGGTATGGAAGAAGGGTGCATGCGTGAATTAAAGTTAATGTTTCCTACCTGCTTTGCATGTTAGTATTTAGGGCAAGTTTTGGTTCTATTTCTTTTTTGTACAATAAAGATAATACCATTATTAATAGTAATGTAATAATATTAAGCTGAGTTTGTGTATAAATTATTTATGTTTCTTTGGGTAGATAGCCTTCCTTTTTGGTTGCTGGTGTAAGCAAAGTTTGGTTTTTCGGTTTATATATTTATTCATTTATGTATATATATTTTTATTAGACTGATTGTTTGTAAGTTTTAAATAAAAGAAATTATTTGTGAAGCCTTGGGTACATAGGAAATGCTTTAGTTTACACTGAGCTCCATTCATCTTGTATGAGGAGACATGAACTTTGAAGGAAGAGTATTGGATGGAAGAAGAGAAAAATTCTTTGAATTAGGCTTTAACTCCTGTATTGTTGAGTGAAGTACCTTTGACTGTCAAAAGAAACAAAATTCCATTAGTCAGAGTAACATTTTGGAAAAAAAAAATCTTAACCATGCATCACATATTTTACTTTATGAATGTTAGAAAATTCATATAATCATGGTGACTCTATACAGTATTAACTTAGTGATTTTATATCTAAAGTATTTCTTCTTGTAAAGTGTAACAGACCTGCCTGTTTCCCTGCACTAAAAGTACATTTTTACTTTGATACATTTGAAGTTATGTAACTTCCTCTCAAATACAGTACTTATGTCTTCAAAGTCTCACTTATATCTGCCATGATAACTTGTAATTATTGTGATTTCAAAATCACTACTTTCTAAAATTACAGTGGATGACAAAAAAGGCAATAATGTAGGGTAAATACACGTCTGCATCAGAGGAATACATATTTTTGTATCAGGCTTAAGCTATGTTCCAAATAAAATGCATGAACAGTTATTGGAAGAGGAAGCTTTTTTAACTCAATAAAAAAAACAAACAAAAAAAAACATGATTAGAGTTTCAGTTATATATCATTTAGCATGTATGTATAATGTCATGCTAGCACAGTAGTGTACCTTGTTGAAGATCTCCAACAGAACAAATGTGGAAAGGGATACAGACAGTCATCACCAGAAAGGCTGGCTTGTAGGAGCATCACTGAGGGTTGGATTATCTGTACAGATATGGATCTCAGAATCGTAGGAGTGCAGACTGAGGAGCCCCCACACACAGGTGAGTATACTGTACTGACATATTTCACTAGGAATGTTCTTTAAAGTGGTGTCCCATGTGATATCATACCCCCTATTAGAGCAATGCAGTAGTTACTTTCAGATCGGTGGAATCTATAAAATGTCAAAGTAGCAATCAGTTGGAAATATACAAGCAGATCCCCCTTGCAGATGATGTGGGCTCAACTAAGGCCTGGGGTCTAAGCACTAGTCGGTCTTCACCAGAGCTCCTGATGGTGGAGATGGGTTTTGCTGTGTGCTAATGCCAGGTCACGACCCTCTGGATTACCCAGTAGGGAAAGAGCAAGTGGGGATCAAGTAACAGATAAAGCAGATAAGGAACGAGCAGAAGCGTAGCCGATGAGCAAGCCAAAGGGCAGTAACAAGTGGTAGAAAATTTAAGGACAGCTGCAGGCAGTGGTGGCTCTAGGCTTTGTGAGGCCTTAGGCAAAACCTAGACATGAGGTCCCACTCATGCCCATAATGGGAAAAATAATTTAAGCGATAAAAAAATTTACTGTATAAATTACATATATTAAGAGCTTTAAAGTGCTGGTGTCAGCGCTCTCTAGGTCAGTGCTGGTGTCAGTGCTCTCTAGGTCAGTGCTGGTGTCAGTGCTCACTAGCTCAGTGCTGGTGTCAGCGTTCTCTATCTCGGTGCTGGTGTCAGTGCTCTCTATCTTGGTGCTGGTGTCAGTGCTCTCTATCTCAGTGCTGGTATCAGCGCTCTCTATCTCGGTGCTGGTGTCAGCGTTCTCTAGCTCAGTGCTGGTGTCAGCGCTCTCTATCTCGGTGCTGGTGTCAGCATTTTCGAGCTTCGTGCTGGTGTCAGCATTCTCTATCTCGGTGCTGGTGTCAGCGTTCTCTATCTCAGTCAGTGGCGGCCGTCCATAGGGGGCACAAAAAACAAAAACAAAAAATAGAAAAAAAAGATTTTTTTTTTAAACATGGCCCTTAAAAAAAAAAAAAAAAAAGAAAAAAGTGCACTGTGTTTGGGCGCCAGATACTGTGCACTATGGGAAGCGCCACATCAATGCAATCACGAGATTGCAGACACAGCGCTTCATTGGCGGGGTTTGGAGCTGCTTTGCAGCGCGATCCATTGCGCCGAGCAGCATCCGCCCGATGTCCTGCCGGGTGCTCTGTTCTCAGCGTGAGAACAAAGTCCCTTCTGGCGCCTGGCGAGCTACAAAAAGATGGCCGCTGCCTAATCCCCTTGTGTTCAGTGGAAAGGGGAGGCCCCTCCCCTCTCCACTGAACACACGGAGAAAGACAGGAAGTAGCTGAAGGGGAGAGAGAGACAGATGCGACATGAAGGAGGACAGCTCTGGGGACACACATGTAAGGAGGACTAATGGGGACACACATGTAAGGAGGACTGATGGGGACACCACATATAAGGAGGACTGATGGGGACACCACATGTAAGGAGGACTGATGGGAAAACAGATGCAAGGAGGGGCTCCGCTGCTGGGGACACAGATGTAAGGAAGGGCTCCACTGGGGAAACAGATGTAAGGAGGGGCTCCGCTGGGGACACAGATGTAAGGAGGGGCTCCGCTGGGGACACAGATGTAAGGAGGGGCTCCGCTGGGGACACAGATATAAGGAGGGGCTCCGCTGGGGATGTAGATGTAAGGAGGAACTCCACTGATGGGGCACAGATGTAAGGAGGGGCTCCACTGATGACACTGATGTAAGGAGGGACTCGGCTGATGGGGACACTGATGTAAGGAGGGACTCCACTGATGGGGACACTGATGTAAGGAGGTGCTCCGCTGGGGACACAGATGTAAGGAGGAACTCCACTGATGGGGGCACAGATGTAAGGAGGGGCTCCGCTGGGGACACTGATGTAAGGGGGACTCTGCTGGGGACACAGATGTAAGGAGGGGCTCTGTTGAGGACACTGATGTAAGGAGGGTCTCCGCTGGGGACACTGATGTAAGGAGGGACTCCGCTGGGGGCACACATGTAAAGAGGGACTCTGCTGATGGGGACACAGATGCAAGGGGGACTCCGCTGGGGACACTGATGTAAGGAGGGACTCCGCTGTTGGCACCTGATGTAAGGAGGGACTCTGCTGTTGGCACCTGGTGTAAGGAGAGACTCCACTGGGGGCACCTGATATAAGGACGGATTCTGCTGGGACACCTGATGTAAGGACGGATTCCGCTGAGGGCACCTGATGTAAGGACAGACTCCGCTGGGGGCACCTGATGTAAGGATGGACTCCGCTGGGGAACCCTGATGTGGCAGGTGACACATTCAGGGCTCCCACTGATTCTGCATTATGGTGAGTTGAATGATTTCATTTTATATTACAATGTAATAATAGAAATAATGCGTTTCAATCATCCTGACACCATAACAACCATGGTGCCAGGATGATTGAAGTGCTAACACCAGGTGTTTGGAGAATCTTTTTTTGCCGATTGTTAAACTTTTTAGAATACACACAAATCTTTTGTTGTGTAAGATCTGGGCCTGCTGTCCCTCACTCTCTCCCTCCCTCTCCCTCCATCCCTTGTTCATCTCACACCCCCTTAGAGCCACACCATTTAAGCCATGCCCACTATTTCACTAAAACCGCACCCATTTTCACCAAGTGGGAGGGGTCAAAAAGGGAAGGGCGGGTCTGGTGCCCCCATCCTAAAACTTCACCAGCCGCCACTGATCTCGGTGCTGGTGTCAGCGTTCTCTATCTCGGTGCTGGTGTCAGTGAAGGAGATAGCAGCGGAGAAGCCAATCAGCAGGCAGTGCCAGCGCAGGATGCAGAACACCCAGCCCACCATGGCACCATCAGCACTGGACTGGAACGTCCCAACCCCCCCCACAGTGGAGCCCTGCATAGGCGGGAGTAAGGGCAGGGCGGAGGGAGAGGTCAGGGGCTGTCAATCACAGGTGGGCACACTGGGACACTGGCACAGGACTAAGCTGTCCTTACTGTTAGTGACACATGATCGGGAGGAAGGGAGTGGAGGGGATGGGACAGGGAGTGGATATAAAGACCAATCTCTGGCTGTGGCTGAGGGATGCTGCAGGAACATGGATGGGGGGCTGGCTCTCTCTCATGTTGGTGATCGCTGGCTGCAGAAGGGGGCTGTGGCATGGTAGCTGTGCCTCTCCCTGCAGCTGGAGCCCCAGTTCCCCCCCACACTGATTGACAGCCCCAGAGAGGGCACCTCTTCTCTCCTACCTTCCTTTCCATTGGCTCCATACAGCGCTCATGAGGCCTCCTCTGTGGTACCTTCCTTTTCTCCTCCTCGTCACTGCATGCCAGATGCCTCCTCTGGGTGTGCAGCGACCGCTCCACTGAGCACTCCAGTGGTAGGGGGTGACGGATGGGGGGGTGCGATCTGTGTCTGCGGAGCAGTGGGAATTGTGCTCCGGCTGCTGGAATCTCCTCCCTTCTCCTCCCCTCGACAACACAGCACTAGCCCCACCTCCTCCTCAAGACACAGCCACGCTCCATCCCCTCTCTCCCCTGCCTGCCCGTGGTAGAGCTCACAGACAATGTTAACACGCTGCTGGCCGGAGCTTAACACCGCAGCGGCATCATTGTCAACAGAGGCGGCTCTTCTCAATTAGGCAGTTGCGAGGCCCCTGTGAGTACGAGGCCTTAGACGACCACCTTATTTGCCTAATTAGAGAGCCACCTCTGGCTGCAGGTATGCAATGAGCAAGAAATCGACTGAAGAGCACAATATTCTAGCAAACGGGAAATGCCGAGACATGGCTTTAATCAGGAAGTTTATGGGAGAACCAAAGAGTTCAAGGTTCCCCAGAAACAAGATACAAGGCAAGGTTTTCCAAGAGATCAGGCAGGGAGCTGCCCAGCATCACAGGTGGCACAGCAACAAGAGCTACAGCCAGACACCACAGAAATCTCAGATCTGGATCCTTACACCAATATAAGCTTACTTGAAAAACCTCCTTTCATGTTGTATGCTGCCTGTCTGCTGGTCATCTCTGTCCATAATTTCCTGAAGTCCTGGGTATACTTTGCAGCTTCTCCTCTGCTGTTTATTTCAATTCCTAAGGAATCCTTATCTCATGGTACCTTGCTGCCTCCAAGCTGTAATTCCTGTACTGACTACACCTCCTGAAACTCCTCCTCTCAGCACCTCTGTAGTTCAGAAGACGGGCTCTGTGAATTCTGTCACAGCAGTGCCTAATCATAAGTAATAGTGAGTATGTGTCTCTGAATTCACAGAAGTAAATGTGTGGGGATCTTCATGAAGTAAATTTATAGATTTCAAAATCATTTTGATTATTAAAGGTAGGCTAGAAATACTTAAATATCAACATGGAAATTAATGTAATGATTTCTTAAATTTTAACCATAGATATACTTTGCGCTTTAAAAACAAAAGATAGAAGCTGGTTAATATGCACAGCTACTTCAGATTCTGTCTTCTCCAGTTTTGATAAATCCCCCACACTGTTTTTTTTCCTTCTAGCCTGAGGAAAAGAATGTAAAAAAAATGTAATTAGTTTCAGTATAATAAACAAAAGATGGTAAGAATTTTGCGGCACTATGCACAAACAAATTTTTCTATAAAAGAATACAAAATCTTTATTCATATAAGTCTCAGGTTAAGAACAAATTAAAATAACAACATTATGCAAGCCATGACCACATACAACATGCTCTATTGTCTGCTCGGAGCCAACTAAATTCACAATATAATGGGTGGCTCCATACACCATATTAACTAGCTCCCTAGTTACAGTTGTGATAAGCCATGTCGAAGCTGAAGGCATTTCCCAGATTTTTTATTTCCATTTCAACAGGAGCAGTGGAAATTCAGAGCAACTATAAAGTGATAAGGTTGACATTAGCCATATTATAGAAACAACTATAAATCTCCACATTTAATTACATGGTGTACATAATACCTTCTGCAAGTCTATGTGGTTTACAAGTACAAATCTAGGCCCAACTGGAGACCACACAAGGGGGCAATGCTACCCAACCCAATGGGGGCCAAACCAAGCACGTTCAGTATCCACAAATTGGTATAGTGTGAAATGCATACAGAATCTATAAAATAGATATTTTTTAGGGAAGGGGCCTACTTTATTAAATGCATGATTGCAGAAAACTTATCTCCCATAAAATTAGCTAAATTATGATCTTACCTCCATAGTCTACATGTAGAAAATGTCCTTTAATTCAACCTGAAAAGTTCCCCGAGTGAAATATCTTTAAAACGCATGATTATGCTTAAGAACTGCAAAAAATTACACAAATAATAATATTACAATATTACAATATAAGGAACATATCTACAAATAATATCCATCCATATACCAAATTTAATCATAATGTAGTACGATGAAATGAATGGACCACCCTTATTATCTATTTATCAACAGTTCTGTGTTCCATGTGGAAATATCAGGAAAGACTCTCCCAGATGCATACTACCTCTGAGTTTAACTGCAGATAATAATTCAAGACATAGATAAAGCCTAATAACTGTGACTAAGAGGGAGGAATCTCCAAAATCTCCACCCAAATAATGAAAGCCCTCTTAGCACCTTAAGTTCTGAAAACGGCATACCTAAAAAAAATCTGTCTATAAAGATGTGCCTGGCTTGTTGTTGGCCCTGCACCTAACCACTAACAGGGGGGACATCAAGAGGAGCACAGTTCCTCCATAGTTTCCTGGGTCAGTTGAACAAACAAATATACATGTGGCATTGGTACTGAAACAGATCCTATAGTACTGAAGTCCAAGTGGCCAGTGGGCTGCTATGCAGCCTAAAAATAGTCTATTGATTCAGGGCCAGCCTTAGCAGGGAAGCAGAAGCAGTCTCCAAGTTATGCAAGAAAAAACAAATGCAGGCACCCCTGAGTTAGACTGTAAAGTGTGTATTAATAAAAACACATAGTAACTTACATTGCGACATGTTTCTGGGCTGGCACACCCTGGTCTAGACTAGCTTGAAAAAGGAGCGTGCATTCCTTCCACCCCCCAGGGTGCGCCAGCCCAGAAACATGTCGAGATCAAGCCTGTGAGGTCATTCCCTTTAGCACTGCGATCCAGGAAGTGTTCCAAGCCTTTCTCCAGCTCTCCACCATAATACCATCTTCCTGCCAGCCAAGAGAGCCCACAGAACGATGAATAATATTATGACGCTGGACCGATGTAAAAGTCCTATTGAGGTCTCTTACCCATTTATTAAGACCCGGCATCAAAAAGTCATCTGGGGGAGCTATCACCAAGGCATATATCTTGGAAATAGTACAGGAGAGAGGTTCCTTTTCCTCACAACACAGTTCAAATTTTGTTCGCTGGCGTCGATAGTTCACCGGTGATCCTAAAGATCCAAAATAATGGAGTAATTGCAATGCCTGCCAAAAATGTATTTTATATCAACCACCCCGGCTGAAGCAATGAGTCTACTGTGGGGCAAGTATCAGAAATCAAAAAATGTGAAGATTGAAAATAACCCTTCTCCATAAGACCACCAAACGTGCCTGGGTTTATGCCTGGAGGAAAATCAGGGTTCCCCAGAATGGGGAACAATGGTGACTGTATGGAAAAGATCGTAGAATTCTGAAAAATCTTAGAGCCAATGCTGAGAGTGGGGCCTATAATAGGGTGTGTTTTAAGAGAGGCCGGTAGGGCTGTATAACCATGGTGCCCTATACAATGGAATGGGACTAAGCTGTTGTTCTATGGCTGTTCAGAGTTTGAAATCTCTGAAATCTCTGTGTCTACACCAGTCAATCATTCTGCCGAGATGGGCTGCTTGATAGTATTTAAATGCATAAAAAGGTCACATGAATAAAGATAGGTGATGCCTGAAAAAGATACAAAAACTTTGGCACAATACTAATTTTAATGATATTACATCGGCCAAACCAAGAATGCAGGCCTTGGTGCCACTTATTCAATAAGGATCTTACTGAACTAAATAAGGATGGAAAGTTCACCTCAAAGGTGTTGGCTAAATTTGGTGGAATATGGGTGCCCAAATATTTTAACGCAGAAGTCGTCCACTTAGAGTTAAAATGAAGCTGTATAGTATATACGGGGTATTACGAAGCCGCACGTTGTTCCCTAAGGTTCCTGGCCAATAGTTTGCTACACTAATATGACACTAACATGAAAAATCAAAAGTCCTAATTTTAAAGGCCTATACGCAAGTTCTTGTCATAAAAAGTGTTTGAGGACCTGGGTCCTGCCCCAGGGGACATGTATCAATGCAAAATGTATTTAAAAAACTACCGTTTTTTCGGGAGCAGTGATTTTTTTTAATGCTTAAAGTGAAGCAATGAAAAATTAATATTCCTTTAAATATCATCAACGATCGGACATTCCGGCAACAAAATCCATGTTTTTTTTCCAACGGATGTTGGCTCAAACTTGTCTTGCATACACAGGGTCACACAAATCTTGTCAGAAATTCTGAACGTCAAGAATGCGGTGACGTACAACATGTACGATGAGCCGAGAAAAATGAAGTTCAATAGCCAGTGCGGCTCTTCTGCTTGATTCAAAGCATGTGTGGAACTTTGTGCATCGGAATTGTGTACACACGATCGGAATTTACGACAACAGATTTTATTGTCGGAAAATTTGAGATCCAGATCTCAAATTTTGTGTGACGGAAACTCCAATGGAAAATGTCAGATGGAGCCTACACATGGTCGGAACTTCCGACAACAAGCTCCCATCGAACATTATCCGTTGGAAAATCCCACCGTGTGTACGAGGCATACCACAGCAAAATGACACTTCTAAAGGAAAAATTGTCATTTAAAACTGATAGCGGCTGTAATGAATTTTCGGGTCTCTGCAATATAGATAAAACTCGTTGAAAAAAACAGCATGGGTTCCCCCCCCAGTCCATTACCAGGCCCTTAGGGTCTGGTATGAATATTAAGGGAAACCCTGAACCAAAAATAAAATTAAAAAATGTGTGGGGGCCTCCCCAAAATTCATACCAGGCCCTTTAGGTCTGGTATGGAAATTAAGGGGTATCCTGCACCAAATTTATAAAAAAAAATGGCGTAGGGGTCCCCCCAAAATCCATACCAGACCCTTATCTGAGCACACAATCTGGCAGGCCACAGAAAAAGAGGGGGGGATGAGAGAGCGCCCTCCCTCCTGAACGGTACCAGTCCTCATGCCCTCAACATAGGGAAGGTGCTTTGGGGTCTGACCCCAAAGCACCTTGATTAGACGGGGGTAGGTTCACCCGTTTACGTCACCAGGTGGCCCCGCCCTCAGCTATATAACAGCTGTCACCAAGAAGAAGCGTCACTTGGTGGGAGGCGGAACTGTTGCTTTTTTTTGCGGTCCTTCGGGCGTCTCTTGTCTTTTTTTACCATTTTTTACACTTTTTTTGTCAAATGGTAGGGGTACAATGTACCCCGTTACCAATTCACATAGGTGAGGGGCCGGGATCTGGGGGTCCCCTTATTAAAGGGGGCTTCCAGATTCCGATAAGCCTACCACCCGCACACCCCCACAACCACCAGGCAAGGGTTGTGGGGATGAGGCCCTTGTCCCCATCAACATGGGGACAAGGTGCTTTGGGGTCAGACCCCAAAGCACCCTCCCCATGTTACATAGTTACATAGCTAGTAAGGTTGAATAAAGACACCAGTCCATCCCGTTCAACCTGAGTGAGTGTGGGTGCGTGTCTACAATTGTCCCTATCCCTGTACATTGTGTCTCATTAAGATGCTCATCTATTTTATTATTATTTTAAGGTACCCATATAGCACCGTCAATTTATGCAGCTCCACTCCACACATACATCACACACTCACATTGGTCCCTACCCTCTAGGAGCCCACAATCCAAGGTACCCAACTCACATCATATACTAGGGCCAATTTTGGACTGAAGCCAATTAACCTACCAGCATGTCTTTGGAATGTGGGAGAAAACCGGAGTACCCGGAGGAACGCAGGCACAGGGAGAACATGCAAACTCCAGGTAGGTAGTGTCGTGGTTGGGATATGAACCAGTGACCCTTTTTACTGCTAGGCGAGAGTGCTACCCACTACACCACTGTGCCGCCCCGAGGGCAGCACAGGGCATGTTGAGGGCATGTGGCCTGGTACAGTTAAAGGGAGCTTCCAGATTCCGATAAGCCCCCCACCCGCATACCCCCACAACCACCGGGCAAGGGTTGTAGGGATGAGGCCCTTGTCCCCATCAACATGGGGAGAAGGTGCTTTGGGGTCTGACCCCAAAGCACCTCCTCCCCATGTTGAGGGCATGTGGTCTGGTATGGTTCAAGAGGGGGGCGCTCTCTCATTCCTCCCTCTTTTCCAGGTCTAGTATGGATTTTCGGGGGACCCCTAAGCCTTTTTTTTTAATTTTGGTGCAGGGTTCCCCTTACAATCCATACCAGACCTTAAGGGTCTGTTAATACCTATCACTGCTGCCCATCAATGCCCAACAGTGCCCATCAGTGCCACCTATTTGTGTCGCCTATCTGTGCCCACCAGTGCCGCCTATCTGTGCCCATCAGTGCCACCCACCAGTGCCTACTCATCAGTGCCCACCAGTGCCGCCTATCAGTGCTCATCAGTGCCACATATCAGTGCCACCTATCAGTGACCATAAGTGTGGCATATTCGTGCCTCCTCATCAGTGCCAACTAATCAGTGCCCATAATGCTGTCTCATCAGTGCCCATAAGTGCCACCTCATCAGTGCCCATCAGTGCAGCCTATCAGTGCTCATCAGTGTTGCCTCATCAGTGCTAGGGATGGGCCAAACACCCCCCTGTTCGGTTCTCATCCAGAACATGCGAACATGCAAAAAATAAAAGTGCAATATTCCTTTAAATTTCATACCTGGGGGGTGTCTATAGTATGCCTGTAAAGTAGCGCAGGTTTCCCATGTTTATAACAGTCCAAGAGCAAAATGACATTTCTAAAGGAAAAAAAAGTAATTTAAAAGTACTAGCGCTAGTGCCGGCTATTAATGAATTGTCGGTCCCGACAATACACATAAAAGTCATTGAAAGTCATTGAAAAATAAAAAAAAATGTGTGGGGGTCCCCCAAAATTCCATTACCAGGCCCTTCAGGTCTGATATGGATATTAAGGGGAACTTTGTGCCAATTTTTAAAAAAAAATGGCGTGGGGTTCCCCCCAAAAATTCACACCAGACCCTTATCCAAGCACGCAACCTGGCAGGCTGCAGGAAAAGAGGGGGGACGAAAGAACGGCCCCCCTCCTGAGTGGTACCAGGCCACATGCCCTCAACATGGGTAGGTTGTCCCCATGTTGATTGGGACAAGGGCCTCAGCCCCACAACCCTTGCCCGGTGGTTGTGGGGGTCTGCGGGCAGGGGGCTTATCGGAATCTGGAAGCCCCCTTTAACAAAGGGGACACCCAGGTCCTGCCCCCCCATGTGAATTGGTAAGAGGTACATTGTTCCCCTACCATTTCACAAAAAGAAAGTGTCAAAATGTTAAAAACCACAGGAGACGGCTTGGGACAAGTCCTTTATTAAAAATAAAAAAATAAAAAAGAGATTCCAGCAATGTAATCCAATAAATCCATGCTCCTACTTCAGTGATGTATCGAATTCCCATTGCATCAGAGGGGGCGGAGTCACCCGTACACGTCACTGGGAAACCCCCGGCATTTCCCCTTGTCAGAGGGGGAGGGGGTCACGTGACGGGTGGCCCTGCCCTCAGCTACATAAGAGCTGTCAAGCTGGTGCCGCATCACTGGCTGGGTGCCTCCGGTGGAGGCAGGATCCTGTGCGTGTTCCTCGCTGGAGTCGCTGGAGATCATCTATCACTGGAGATTGAGAATTGGATTACATCGCTGGAGTAGGAGCATGGATTTATTGGATTACATCTATGGAATCTCTTTTTTATTTTTTATTGTTTTATTTTTAATAAAGGACTTGTCCCAAGCCATCTCCTGTGGTTTTTTTTTTACGTTTTGACACTTTCTTTTTGTGAAATGGTAGGGGTACAATGTACCCCTTACCAATTCACATGGGGGGGCCGGGATCTGGGTGCCCCTTTGTTAAAGGGGACTTCCAGATTCCGATAAGCCCCCCACCCGCAGACCCCCACAACCACCAGGCAAGGGTTGTGGGGATGAGGCCCTTGTCCTCATCAACATGGGGACAAGGTGCTTTGGGGGGACCCCAAAGCACCCTCCCAATGTTGAGGGCATGTGGCCTGGTACGGTTCAGGCGGGGGGGCACTCTCTTGTCCCCCCTCTTTTCCTGCGGCCTGCCAGGTTGCATGCTTGGATAAGGGTCTGGTGTGGATTTTTGGGGGAACCCCACGCCATTTTTTTTTAATATAGGTGCGGAGTTCCCCTTAAAATCCATACCAGACTCCCCATGTCTGGTATGGATTTTTTGGGGGAACTCCACTCCATTTTTTTTTAATTTTGGCGCGGAGTTCCCCCTAATATCCATACTAGACCTGAAGGGCCTGGTAATGGAATTTTGGGGGACCACCACGCATTTTTTTTTTTTTCAATGACTTTCAATGACTTTTATGTGTATTGTCGGGACCGACAATTCATTAATAGCCGGCACTAGCGCTTACTTTTAAATGACTTTTTTTCCCTATAGAAATGTAATTTTGCTCTTGGACTGTTATAAACACAGGAAACATGTGCTACTTTACAGGCATACTGTAGACACCCCCAGGTATGAAATTTAAAGGAATATTTCACTTTTATTGTTTCACTTTAAGCATTATTAAAATCACTGCTCCCGAAAAAACAACCGTTTTTAAAACTTTTTGTTTGCATTGATACATGTGCCCTGGGGCAGGACCCGGGTCCCCAAACACTTTTTATGACAATAACTTGCATATTAACCACTTCAGCCCCGGACCATTTGGCTGCCTAAAGACCAGAGGACTTTTTCCAATTTGGCACTGCGTCGCTTTAACTGCTAATTGCGCGGTCATGCAATGCTGTACCCAAACAAAATTTGCGTCCTTTTCTTCCCACAAATAGAGCTTTCTTTTGATGGTATTTGATCACCTATGCCAGTTTTATTTTTTGCGCTATAAACGGAAAAAGACCAAAAATTTTGAAATAAAAAGGATTTTCTACTTTTTGTTATAAAAAAAAATCCAATAAACTCAATTTTATTCATACATTTAGGCCAAAATGTATTCGGCCACATGTCTTTGGTAAAAAAAATGTCAATAAGCGTATATTTATTCATTTGCACAAAAGTTATAGCGTCTACAAACTAGGGTACATTTTCTGGAATTTACACAGCTTTTAGTTTATGACTGCCTATGTCATTTCTTAAGGTGCTAAAATGGCAGGGCAGTACAAAACCCCCCAAATGACCCCATTTTGGAAAGTAGACACCCCAATGAAATTGCTGAGAGGCATGTTGAGCCCATTGAATATTTATTTTTTTTGTCCCAAGTGATTGAATAAAAAAAAAAAAATTTACAAAAGTTGTCACTGAATGATATATTGCTCACACAGGCCATGGGCATATGTGGAATTGCACCCCAAAACACATTCAGCTGCTTCTCCTGAGTACAGGGATACCACATGTGTGGGACTTTTTGGGAGCCTAGCGGCGTACGGGGCCCCGAAAACCAATCACTGCCTTCAGGATTTCTAAGGGCGTAAATTTTTGATTTCACTCCTCACTACCTATCACAGTTTTGAAGGCCATAAAATGCCCAGATGGCACAAAACCCCCCCCAAATGACCCCATTTTGGAAAGTAGACACCCCAAGCTATTTGCTGAGAGGCATGTTGAGTCCATGGAATATTTTATATTTTGACACAAGTTGCGGGAAAGTGACACATTTTTAATTTTTTTTGCACAAAGTTGTCACTAAATGATATATTGCTCAAACATGCCATGGGCATATGTGGAATTACACCCCAAAATACATTCTGCTGCTTCTCCTGAGTACGGGGATACCACATGTTTAGGACTTTTTGGGAGCCTAGCCGCGTAATGGGCCCCAAAAACCACTCACCACCTTCAGGATTTCTAAGGGCGTAAATTTTTGATTTCACTCCTCACTACCTATCACAGTTTTGAAGGCCATAAAATGCCAAGATGGCACAAAACCCCCCCCCAAATGACCCCATTTTGGAAAGTAGACACCCCAAGCTATTTGCTGAGAGGCATGTTGAGTCCATGGAATATTTTATTTTTTGACACAAGTTGCGGGAAAGTGACAAATTTTTTTTTTTTGCACAAAGTTGTCACTAAATGATATATTGCTCACACAGGCCATGGGCATATGTGGAATTGCACCACAAAATACATTCTGCTGATTCTCCTGAGTACGGGGATACCACATGTGTGGGACTTTTTGGGAGCCTAGCCGCGTACGGGGCCCCGAAATGCAATCACCGCCTTCAGGATTTCTAAGGGTGTCAATTTTTTATTTCACTCCTCACTACCTATCACAGTTTCGAAGGCCATAAAATGCCAAGATAGCACAAAACCCCCCAAAATTACCCCATTTTGGAAAGTAGACACCCCAAGCTATTTGCTGAGAGGCATGGTGAGTATTTTGCAGCTCTCATTTGTTTTTGAAAATGAAGAAAGACAAGAAAAATGTATTTTTTTTTCTTTTTTTTAATTTTCAAAAGTTTGTGACAAAAAGTGAGGTCTTCAAAATACTCACTATACCTCTCAGCAAATAGCTTTGGGTGTCTATTTTCCAAAATGGGGTCATTTGGGGGGGGGGGGGGTTGTGCCATCTGGGCATTCCATGGCCTCCGAAACTGTGATAGGCAGTGAGGAGTGAAATCAAAAATTTCTGCCCTTAGAAAGCCTGAAGGCATGGTGAGTATTTTGCAGCTCTCATTTGTTTTTGAAAATGAAGAAAGACAAGAAAAATGTATTTTTTTTTCTTTTTTCAATTTTCAAAAGTTTGTGACAAAAAGCGAGGTCTTCAAAATACTCACTATACCTCTCAGCAAATAGCTTTGGGTGTCTATTTTCCAAAATGGGGTCATTTGGGGGGGGGGGGTTTGTGCCATCTGGGCATTCCATGGCCTCCGAAACTGTGATAGGCAGTGAGGAGTGAAATCAAAAATTTCTGCCCTTAGAAAGCCTGAAGGCGGTGCTTGGTTTTCGGGGTCCCGTACACGGCTAGGCTCCCAAAAGTCTCACACATGTGGTATCCCCGTACTCAGGAGAAGCAACAGAATTTATTTTGGGGTGTAATTTCACATATTCCCATGGTATGTTTGAGCAATATTCCATTTAGTGACAACTTTGTGCAAAAAAAAAAAAAAAAAATTTGTCTTTTTCCCTTGACTTGTGTCACAATATAAAATATTCCATGGACTCGACATGCCTCTCAGCAAATAGCTTGGGGTGTCTACTTTCCAAAATGGGGTCATTTGGGGGGGTTTTGAACTGTCCTTGCATTTTATGCACAACATTTAAAAGCTTATGTCACACATCACCCACTCTTCTAACCACTTGAAGACAAAGCCCTTTCTGGCACTTTTTGTTTACATGAAAAAATTATTTTTTTTTGCAAGAAAACTACTTTGAACCCCCAAACATTATATATTTTTTAAAGCAAATGCCCTACAGATTAAAATGGTGGGTGTTTCATTTTTTTTTTCACACAGTATTTGCGCAGCGATTTTTCAAACGCATTTTTTGGGGAAAGAACACACTTTTTAAAATTTTAATGCACTATACACACTATATTGCCCAAATGTTTGATGAAATAAAAAAGATGATCTTAGGCCAAGTACATGGATACCAAACATGACATGCTTTAAAATTGCGCACAAACGTGCAGTGGCGACAAACTAAATACATTTTTAAAAGCCTTTAAAAGCCTTTACAGGTTACCACTTTAGATTTACAGAGGAGGTCTACTGCCAAAATTACTGCCCTCGATCTGACCTTCGTGGTGATACCTCACATGCATGGTGCAATTGCTGTTTACATTTGACGCCAGACCGACGCTTGCGTTCGCCTTTGCACGAGAGCAGGGGGGGGGACAGGGGTGCTTTTTTTTTTTTTTTTTTTTCTTTATTATTTTTTTGCTTTTTTATCTTATTTTTAAACTGTTCCTTTCATTTTTATTTTTTTTTAATCATTTCTGTTGTTATCTCAGGGAATGTAAATATCCCCTATGATAGCAATAGCTAGTGACAGGTAATCTTTTTTGAAAAAATTGGGGTCTATTAGACCCTAGATCTCTCCTCTGCCCTCAAATCATCTGACCACACCAAGATCGGTGTGATAAAATGCTTTCCCAATTTCCCAATGGCGCTGTTTACATCCGGCGAAATCTAAGTCATGAAATGCTCATAGCTTCCGGTTTCTTAGGCCATAGAGATGTTTGGAGCCATTCTGGTCTCTGATCAGCTCTATGGTCAGCTGGCTGAATCACCGGCAGCATTTTCAGGTTCCCTGTTGGGACGGGAGAGCCAGAGAAAAACATGGAAGACGGTGGGGGGGGGCATTCCCTCCCACTGCTTTTAAAAGCAGTCTAAAGGCTAATTAGCCGCTAGGATTGCTTTTACATGAAAGCCAACCGCTGGCTGAAAAGAATGATACCAAGATGATACCTAAACCTGCAGGCATCATTCTGGTATAACCACTCAAAGTCCAGCAACATACCAGTACGTTGCTGGTCCTTGTTGGGCATATATTGTAAACTTTTTTTTATGCAGCCTGTGGGCTGAACGAAAAAAAGTTATTGATCGGTGGGTATGCCCACCATTAGAATACCTCCCTTCATCCACCCACTTTTAATGATGGGCATACATGCATCGTTAATATATGTCGAAGCATGGGGGCATCCTCCCGCAAAAGGCAGGAGCAAATCGCTCCTCCACCCACTGCTGCCCCCACGCTTCGGCATATATGCTGAAGTATGTAACTGTGGTGGTGAAATCACCTCCGACAGCGCTGGAGTCACGGCTTTATGTATCGTGGGAGCAAACGCTGTTGCTGTCAAGATAAATAAATCCGCGCTGCAACTGAATGGCGTACCTGCTAAGCAAATGATGGTTAACAAAAAACAAAGTAACATTACAATATAACAGTAATACTTACCATACCTGCAAAGCAAATACAAAAAAAAAACATAGTAAAAAATAAAACATTTAACGCAACCTGTGCCTACCTAAAATATATATATGCTGAAGCATGGGGGCATCCTCCCGCAAAAGGCAGGAGCAAATCGCTCCTCCACCCACTGCTGCCCCCACGCTTCGGCATATATGCTGAAGTATGTAACTGTGGTGGTGAAATCACCTCCGACAGCACTGGAGTCACGGCTTTATGTATCGTGGGAGCAAATGCTGTTGCTGTCAAGATAAATAAATCCGCTCTGCAGCTGAATGGCGTACCTGAAAACAAAAAAGTGGTTAACAATAAAAAAACAAAGTATAAAAAAAATGCATATCTATAAAGCAAACATGATAAAAACATAACAATAAAACATTGCAGTATAGAATGCAGAACAATAGAGAGAGAATAGAGAGAGAACAATAAAACGACAACTATTTTTGGTTTTTTTATCTTATATATTTTTTTGTTTTTTTTCTTTTCTTTTACTTTTTTTTTTACACTTTTTTTTGTAACTTTTGTAACCAGGTTTGGGTCTCTCAAAATGCGATGGCATCTTGGGAGACCCTGTGAAAGTGTGTCCTAGTCTGTGCAGTACTGTACCCTATGCTAATACTCAACTAGTGTATGGTAGCATTCAAAACATTCACCAATGCAAAGACCAGGATTGTCAGGACAGAAGGGACAATAATACCGGGTGTCACGCCTAAATCCGTGATTGCTGCAGACACAACATCTTTTTTGGGGGGCTCGTTGGGTAGGGGTACTCGGGAGGACATATTGAAAATGCCTCTCATGCAGCCGGCTTACTGCATTTGGTTGGGGATGGTGAGGTGGAGCACCGTCTGGAAACAGAAGGGCTCTGACGATCTCTTCCTGGAATTTAAGGAAGGATCCAGTCCGTCCTGAAGCTCTGTATAGCACGTAAGCATTCAGCAAAGCCAATTGAAATAAATAAACAGACACTTTTTTGTACCAGCGTCTGGCCTTACGGGCAACTAGGTACGGCGCCAACAACTGGTCGTTGAGGTCCACCCCTCCCATATTAAGGTTATATTCGTGGACACAGAGGGGTTTCTCCACAACACCAGTCGCCGTAGGAATTTGGACCGTCGTGTCTGCATGAAGGGAGGTAAGAACAAAAACATTCTTATTGTCCCTCCACTTCATAGCGAGCAAGTTATTACACTTCAAGCAGGCTCTCTCCCCCAGCCTAAGACGGGAATCTACAAGCCACTGGGGAAAGCCCCGTCGATTAGGTCGCAGGGTGCCACATGCTCCAATCTGATGATCAAAAAGGTGGCTAAAAAGTGGCACGCTCGTGTAATATTTGTCCACGTACAAGTGGTACCCCTTTCCGAATAAGGGTGACACCAAGTCCCACACTATCTTGCCAGCGCTTCCTATGTAGTCAGGGCAGTTTGTCGGCTGTATGTGACTATCTTTGCCCTCGTAAACCATAAAACTACATGCATAGCCTGTGGCCCTGTCACAGAGCTTATACATCTTGACCCCGTATCTGACACGCTTGCTGGGAAGGTACTGTTTGAATGACAAGCGGCCAGAAAATTTAATCAGGGACTCATCAACGCAGACAACTTGATGGGGAGTAAACAAGTCTGCAAAACGTTGGTTGAAGTGGTTTACGAGGGGCCAAATTTTGTAGAGCCGATCGTATCCAGGGTCTCCACGAGGACGACAGAGTTCATTGTCGTTGAAGTGCATGAACCGCAAAATCTGCTCGTATTGTGCCCTGGTCATGGAGACAGAGAACACGGGCATATGGTAAATTGGGTCAGTGGACCGATATGACCGCAACTTACTTTTTTTATTTATGCCCATGTTGAGGGAAAGGCCCAGAAAGAGCTTAAATTCAGGAAACTGTAATTGGTTTCCAATCTCTGGCAAGGGAGGACTGGGGAATAGAGGCGATGTGTTGACCAGCGTACAAATTGCTTTGGTCCACAATAGATCTATAGAGATCTTCGGTGAAAAACAGCAAATAAAAATCCAGTGGCGTAAAATCAACTGTTTCCACCTGAATTCCGGGTTGGCCAGTGAATGGGGGAAGTATGGGTGCTGCAGAAGTGGTGGGTTCCCAATTCGGATTGGCGAATGCAGCAGGAAGGGCACTATGGGCACGATGGGCCTGTCTTTGTCTTCTTGGTGGCAGCGGGACACTACTAGTGCTTGCCACCTCACCAGCTTGAACTGCACTTATGGGACTCGCCACGTCACCACGTGATACTGCAGTGCTGGATATACGACCAGGGTGTACTAGGCCGCTGGTGCTTGCCAGTTCACCAGAAGGAATAGCGGCGCTAGTACTTCTCTGCTCCATACGAGAGCCCTGGGGTTCTTGCACTTCAAGGACAGAAGAAGAAGTTTGGGGTCTGGTACGCCTGACCTTAGCAGGGACCACAACTCCGTCGTCAGAGCTATCTGTCATGGAGCCGCTGCCTCTACAGGATCGTATTCTGAGCCTGAATCTGACAGATAAGTGACTTCCTCTTCACTATCTGTCATGCTCAGAAATGTGTAGGCCTCTTCACTAGTGTACCTTCGATTTGCCATTTTGGGCTCTAAATTTAGGGGTACACTAGTGAGACTCACAGGCAAAAAAACTCCTGACTGTTAGCGACTGATTCAAAACGCTACCAAAAAACTGTTAGCGATCGCAGGGATCAGGCCTGACTCTGCGAACGCTGCAGTTATGTGTGCTTAGTGTTTTGTGTCAGTGATCGATCGATACTGCACTTGGGTGGGCTGGGCTGGGCCGAGGAGCAAAACGCAGATGCTAGCAGGTATCTGGGCTGATCCCGCTAACACTGCATTTTTGGGAACCATAAACTGCTGGGGAGTATAGATCTGATCGGATCAGATATCGATCCGTTCAGATACTATAGCACTAAGGGAAGTGTATCCTGCGTGCGTGGGTGTTAGCGGTACTGGCGCTAACCTGACGCTGCCTGGGGCGACGCAGACCTTATTTGATCCTAAAAACGTAACTTATATCACCACCGGGCAATTAGGGGGTTAAACCTTTATAAGGTAATAAATTGTGGGTGCCCTAAAACTATAATAAACTATAAAAAACAAACAAACTAACCAGCGTCACCCGTAACACTTATACGGAGATCGCTGGTGAAAGGGTTAACTAGGGGGCAATCAGGGGGTTAAAACCTTTAGTAGGTAGTATATGGGGGTCCCTGTCGCTATAAAACACTGACAGCGAACCTATATACTTACCTCCCTAACTAGCATCACCTGTGTCACTAATACAGCAATCAGAAAAACGATCGCTTAGCGACACTGGCAATGGGGGGTGATCAAGGGGCTAACCTTTTATTAGGGGGGGTTAGGGGGGTACCCTGGACCTAAAGGGGGCTAACCTAACTGCCCTAACACTTATAACTTTCACAAACTGACACCAATGCAAAAAAAAAAAACTGCTATTGGTGTCAGTGTGATAGGGGGTACAGGGGGGTGATCGGGGGATGATCGGGGGGTGAAAAGTGTGCCTGGCGTGTTCTACTGAACGTGTAGTGTTGTGCACTTACTTGATGTCTTCTCTCCTCGGCGCCGGAACGAAAAAGACCGGCTCGAGGAGGGATGACATCACTTCCTCTCTCTCTGTTTACATTACAGAGGGAGAGGAAGCATTTTCATTCGCCGGGAGCGATCGGGAGGGGGTGGCCAACAATGGAGGCCTCCCCCTCACCTCTCATCTCCCGTGAACTAGAGACGACCGCCTCTGGCACCGGGGGGGTCCAATCGGACCCCTCGCCCGCGGGAAGGCAATCACGTACCAGGTACGTGATTTTGCCTGCCCGTGCCATTCTGCTGACGTATATCAGCGTGAGGCGGTCGTCAAGTGGTTAACCTTTAAAATTAGCACTTTAGATTTCTCCCATAGACTTTTAAAGGGTGTTCCGCGGCTTTTCGAATTTTCAGCGAACACCCCAAATTGTACGCTGTTCGGTGAACTGGCGAACAGCCAATGTTCGAGTCAAACTCATGTTCGACTCAAACAGATAGCCCATCCCTAATCAGCGCTCATCAGTGAAGGAGAAAAATTACTGATTTACAAAATTTACTGACAGAAACTAAGAAAAACTTTTATTTTTTTCACAATTTTCAGTCTTTTTTTTTTTTTTTTAAGGAAAAAATAAAAAACCCAGAAGTGATTAAATACCACCTAAAGAAAGCTATATTTGTGTGAAGAAAATTATAAAAATTTCACATGGTTACAGTGTAGCATGACCGCGCAATTGTCATTCAATGTGTGACAGCACTGAAAGCTGAAAAATGGCTTGGGCAGGAAGGGGGTGTAAGTGCCCTGTATTGAAGTAGTTAAGAAGCATCCTCCATTTCTCAGGGACATTAAGTCCTTTAGCATTTAAAGAGGTCACGCACATAAAAGGGGGGATATATAATCTTTACCCCTAGGAAGGGCACCCACTTCTAAATACTTAAGCTCACTGAGTGCAGTGCTATATGGGGAGTGGTTGGAAATAGCCAGAAAGCTAGGCTCCAAACCATATTCCTCCAGGCGTATATATAATCATATAATACAATGCAAACTTATTTGCATTTACACTTGAATGAAAAAGAAAGCAACAAATCACAGCTTTTATATAAAAAATAAAAATAAAATAGTTCTTCCGCCCCCCCCCCCCATATTTATATACTGTATATATCAACTCCCTGATAATTATGTTATCCTATCTTATCCTCTAATAAGATCCGTCACACATTATATTTCCCTCGGGCCTACACCCTGGTGTCAGGTCACCTGTATCCAGGTGACAGATGCACCCCGTTGGGGTCAGGAGTGCACTGCTATGATAGTGGACCCTAAGGCTGACTGCTGCGGATGGAACTCGGGGTGGTTCAGGAGGGCAGGTCCCCTGGAGCACCAACATGGATCCCACAGTGAGTTAGAGCATAGATTCCCCAGGGCGCAGAGTCTAAGAGCCAGCAGGTGTTCACCAGAGCCTCTAGCGGTGAGGATGGACTGGGCTGCAACTGGCTCCAGGTTGCAGCCCCCAGGGTCTCCCAGCTCACGCTCATGGTAAGCTACAGGAGGATGGAGAGGAAACAGCAGCCCAGGACAGCAAGGGATAGTAAGGAGGTAGCCAAATGTCGGGGCGACTAGCAGACAAGGATAACAGAGAACACGCCAAAAGTCAGGGTCACAGGCAAACAGGGATAGTCAAGAACGCGCCAAAGGTCAGGGTCTCAAGCAGACAGGAATAGACGGGAACACGCCAAGATCGGTAACAGAGACAGAGACAAACTTAGAGCACACGGCAAACAGGAAGCCAAACACACAATATTGCACAGCAAGGCAGGCTTGGAGAATACAGTGTTAAATAGTGGTTCCTGTTGAGGCTAGGGTGGAGCCACACAGAGGGAAGATTACTTAAGCATGCAGGTGTGAGAGTACAAGCCTCAAGGCTGACCCACAGACCAGGTAAGAGACAGACAGGTCATGAATATATTACTGCAAGGTCCCCCCTCCCCCGCTTTGGACCAGGCTTGGAGGGAAACTTCAAATGGAACTTCCTCAGAAGATGAGGTGCGAAGACTTCAGATGCAGAAATCCAAGATCTCTCCTCAGGACCGAAACCTTTCCAATCCACGAGATATTGAAGGACACCTTTATAGAAGCGAGAATCCAAAATTTGACTAACCTCATACTCCTGATCATCTTCAGAGACTGGAGCCAAGGTAGGGAGAGGTCGAGAGAACTTATTGAAAACTAAAGGTTTCAGAAGGGATACATGAAAGGAGTTTGAGATCCTGAGGCTTTTAGGGATCTGGAGTTTAAAACAAACAGGATTCAGCTTAGAAATTATATTGTAAGGACCAATGAATCTCGGGGCAAACTTGAGAGAAGGAACCTGGAGCCTGATGTTCCTGGTAGAAAGCCAGACTTTGTCTCCTGGCTGTAGAGAAGGCAGCTTATGCCTACGACGGTCAGCAAAACTTTTGAACTTGTTGGCAGCTTTCTGGAGGGAATCATGAACGTCAACCCACAAGGAATTGAATGATTCCTGAACAGTAGCCAAAGCTGGGATGTCAGAAGAACAGGTCATAGGAAGAGGGAGCTGAGGATGTCTTCCATAAACAGTGACAAAAGGTGTCTTCTGAGAACTGACGTTGACATGATTGTTGTGGGAGAACTCTGCCCACGGGAGTAATGATGCCCAATCATCGTGATGAGCCGAGACCAAGGTACAGAGAAAGACCTCCAACTCCTGATTACCCCTTTCAGTCCGGCCATTGGATTGGGGATGGTAAGAAGAGGTAAAATCCAAGGTAATGTTGCGGGATTTGCAAAAGGCTCTCCAAAAGCGAGAAGTAAACTGAACACCCCTGTCCGAAATGACATAGGTAGGGACACCATGAAGACGGAAAATCTCTCCTACGAAAATGGGAACCAAGGCAGGAGCAGAAGGGAGACCAGGAAGAGGAACAAAATGGGCCATCTTGGAGAATCAATCAATTACCACACAAATGACCGTATTCTTCTCAGAAGGTGGAGGATCGGTGATGAAGTCCATGACTATGTGAGACCTGGGCTCCTTGGGAATGGGCAAGGGCATGAGAAGACCAGCAGGAGCCTGCGTGGAGGACTTAGACTGGGCACAGACATGACAAGCCTTAACATAGTCTTTGACATCTGAAAGGAGAGTAGGCCACCAGTAGTGGCGACTGATGAGGAGGAATGATCGAAGAAACGCAGCATGACCTGCCACCTTGGGGTCATGTCCACAATGAAGGATCTTAGCTCTTAGCTCAGTGGGGACGAAGGTCCTGCCAAGAGGAATTTTTTACTTCAGGGTGGTAGAATAGGCAAGGATGCATGAAGTAGGGATAATCGGCTCAGGTTCAATGGTAGGCTCCTCATCCTGAACGTCAAAAGATCTAGAGAGTGCATCAGCCCGACTGTTGCAGGAACCAGGTTTGAATGTAATGGTGAAGTTAAAACGGGAAAAGAAGAGACTCCACCTGGCTTGTCTGGGATTCAGTCGTTTGGCATTCTGTAAGTACTGCAGATTTTTATGGTCAGTGAAAATTGTTATGGAATGTGGGGAACCCTCCAAGAGATGACGCCGCTCCCCCAACGCCAATTTAAAATCGCAAGAAGTTCCCGATCATCAATATCATAATTCTTCTCCGCCTGAGAAAATTTTCTGGAGAAAAACGCACATGGTAGAGGTTTTTTCCCAAAGGATTGAAGAAGCACAGCTCCCACCCCAGTTGAGGAAGCATCCACTTCAATAAAAAATATATCCCCCGGGTCAGGTCGCCTCAACAAAGATCCAGAAATGAAGGCCTGTTTCAAATCATGAAAGGCAGAGACAGCTTCGGGGGACCACTCCTTGGCATTAGCACCCTTCTTGGTCAAGGCGATAATTGGCGCAACAATAGAGGAGTAATTCCTAATGAACTGCCTGTAATAATTAGTGAATCCAAGAAAGCGCTGCGTGGCCTTGAGGCCAGCAGGAAGAGGCCAGTTGGTAATGACCGAGACCTTCCCAGGATCCATACGAAGACCGAAGTTAGAGACGATGCATCCCAGAAACAGGACTTCAGAACATTCAAAAGAACATTTCTCAAGCTTGGCGTACAGATTATTTTCTCGAAGGCGCTGAAGTACAATCCGGACATGGTCTCTGTGAACCGACAGACTATCCGAAAAGATGAGAATGTCATCCAGGTAGATGACAACAAATTGGTAAAGCAGATCCCTGAAGATTTCATTAACAAAGTTTTGGAACACCGCTGGGGCGTTACACAAACCAAAGGGCATGACCAAGTACTTGTAATGCCCATCTCTAGTGTTAAACTCAGTTTTCCATTCATCCCCTTCCCGTATTTGGATCAAATTGTATGCACCCCTGAGATCCAACTTGGTAAAAATGGAGGCACCTTTCAACCTGTCAAATAGTTCCGACATTAGGGGTAGGGGGTATAGATTTTTGATCGTTACTGCATTTAGGCCTCGGTAGTCAATGCAGGGTCTTAGGATACCATCCTTTTTGGCAACAAAAAAGAACCCTGCTCCTGCAGGCGATGAGGATTTCCAGATGAATCCTTTTTCTAGATTTTCTGCAACATACTCAGACATGGCCTGGGTCTCTGGGATTGACAGAGGGTAGGTACGACCCCTGGGTAGAGCTGCTCCAGGAACAAGGTCAATGGCACAGTCAAAGGACCTGTGAGGAGGAAGCACCTCAGCTGACTTTTTACAGAACACATCCTGGAAATCGTTATATGCAGCGGGAAGAGCAGAGGATACTGAGGTGGTAGCCACTGGAAGTCTCCCCTTAGGGGCAACCTTGAGTAGGCAGGAAGAGAAACAGGAGGGACCCCAAGCCAGGATCTGCCCAGAAGTCCAGTCAATGTGTGGAGAGTGGAGCTGCAACCAAGGAAGCCCCAATACGATAGGGGTTGAGACCTTAGGAAGGATAAGAAAGGATATCCACTCCTGGTGGAGTATCCCTACCGACATCTTAACAGGAGGGGTCTGGAAGCGGATAGGGCCCCCTGGAAGAACAGTGCCATCAATCACCGAGACCACCAATGGAGTGGTGAGGGGTAGAAGGGTAAGGTTCATGGAAGATGCAGTTCTCCAGTCCATAAAGTTGCCAGCGGCTCCTGAATCCAGATAAGCCAAGGCCGAGTGGGAGGAAACGCCAAAATGAAGAAACACCGAAAGAAGGAGATGAGAAGATGGCTTTTCTGGGTCCAATACTGCACCTTTCAGATGTATTACCCGAGCTTTTCCTGGACGAAATGAGCATGTGTCACGAAAATGACCTTTGCCCTCACAGCAGAGACACAGGCCCAGAGTTCTGCGCCTAGCACGTTGCTCAGGGGATGGCCTGGTCTGGCCCAGCTGCATGGGTTCCTTAGTTGGCAGGAGATGCTCCACAGGATGAAAAGAGGGGAGCTCGGCCTGACTAAGGACCAAGGAGTGCTGGCGTCGCTTTTCTAGGGTCCTTTCCTGAAAACGAATATCAATCTGGTTACACTGGGAGATAACTTCATCCAGATCAGTGGGGATGGTTCTTCCTGCTAATTCATCCTTCACTCTAAGGAAGGCCATGCAGAAAGGTTGCGACTAAGTTGTTCCAGCACAGCTCAGCTGTCAATATGTGGAAACAAAGAGCATACTGTCCCATAGAAGCAGACTCTTGGCGGAGACGTAAAAGGGCGCTGGCCGCTGAAGAGACACGACTTGGTTCCTCAAAGATATTCTGGAGGGGGCGTGTCCGAACGACGAGGTGAATGGACACACTGCAGAGGAGCTCTGTTTAGCCCTCTGCAATCTACTGCCATCCGGCCTACACAAACGTCAAAAACTGCCCCAAAACCTACCTAATAGCCACTGGGCACTAGAGGAGTCTTTTACTGAGGACATTTGAACAGATTGGCTGGCGGATTGCCTTGTTTTCGGGCCACGGCCGGCCTTACTTCACAGACGCCGGCCGCCATGTTGCGGCCTACGAGACACACAGAATCCCCGGTCTCGAGTGCCGCGATCGGCGGTGCGGAGGACGATCGGCGGCCCTGGGGCCGGGAGCGCTGTGTCCGGAGCGGACCGAACTGTGAGAGGACACCGGACAAGGCAGAGAAAACAGGCCTTGGATGCACTGCAGAGGAGCTCCGTTTAGCCCTCTGCAATCTACTGCCATCCGGCCTACACAAACGTCCAAAAACTGCCCCAAAACCTACCTAATAGCCACTGGGCACTAGAGGAGTCTTTTACTGAGGACATTTGAGCAGATTGGCCGGCAGATTGCCTTGTTTTCAGGCCGCGGCCGGCCTCACTCCACAGACGCCGGCCGCCATCTTGCTGCCTATGAGACACACAGAATCCCCGGTCTCGAGTGCCGCGATCGGCGGCGCGGAGGGCGATCGGCGGCCCTGGGGCCGGGAGCGCTGTATCCGGAGTGGACCGGACTGTGAGGGGACACCAAACAAGGCAGAGAAAACAGTCCCTGGATGCTTGCGGCATGCGGCAGGCCCGAGGCCTGTGAGGCCCCCAGCATCACCGCATCTTGGCGCTGCGACCGGAGGTAAGGGGGTCATATAATTCTCCTCCACATATAGTGGCCACCCCCTGGGCATATCTGACAAGTTTATAGCCAGCTCAGACCCATCACTGACCCCAGTAACACTAGAGACTTCCAATGACGGCCGCCATCTCACCATCTTGCGGCCTAGCTTACAAGACGGGCCCGCACTATCAGAAACTGTGCCCTAGCTGGACGGTGCTCTCCCCCTTGAACCCATACGGTGTTCCAGCCTTGCGCCCATGTTAATAGGGTGACGCCACTGCTCCCGCAGGCCTGTTTTTCCTCCCCAGTCCCCCTCATCTCCTTGGAAGATGGAAGAGACTGACTATGGATGGCTGAAGACCCGCACCCCTGAGTCCTGTGCTATCCCGACAGCTACAGGCTATCTCCATAGCATAGCACACCCACATAATACATGGCGGCAGCTAGCTCACACTCCACGGAGCTTACTGACCCTCAACAAGGCACCATACAGAGGTATCTACTTAGAACGGCGCCGATTGATCCTCGAACTCCCAAAGACAAGATGGCGCCCGGCCGCAACCCGGGGAAGACCAAGCCTCCCACTTCCACTTCAGCAGCAGCTCACACGGCAGAGGATAATAATGAGAGACTTCAGAATTCTAAGGGAGAGCCATCAGCCCCCTACACGAGGTCAGTCTCATCGCCCGACACAGGCACCGGGGAATCCCAGTCTGTTACACATCCCCTATCAGGAGAACCCATTAGAACGGAAGCTGCTGCCCTCCTCTCTGCCTTCAGAATGGATTTCGAATCCTGGGCAAGCAAAATGGAAGATTCCCTCCACGTGGAGCTGAACGCCCTGAGGCAACAAGTCACAGCTAATGAGGAAGCAGTATCGGTCTTAACCACAGCTCAGGATGACCACGAGGCACGTATAACAGCCCTTGAATCCTCATCCACGACGCACCTAAGGCGCATACGCCACCAGCAACTCCGCATAGAAGACAGCGAAAATCGCAGTCGCAGAAATAACATTGGACTGCAAGGCATACCGGAGGCAACATCTGGAGCAGAATTGAAACCCACTGTCATAACTATCCTCAATAAAGCACTGGGAAGAGAGGCAACATCACCAATTGAACTGGATCGTGTTCACAGGGTAGGAGGGCCAGGGGGGGCCCGAGATGGTCGCCCCCGTGATGTTCTATGTCGGGTCCACTATTACACTTTAAAAGAAGAGATCATGCGAAAGGCATGGAACTTGGGTCCTGTTGACTTCTTCGGTGCCCCTATTCACCTATACCCTGACTTATCTCGCAATACGCTGTATATGCGTAGAGTGGTGCGCCCTCTACTTGACCTTATACGGCAAGCTGGAGCTACCTATACATGGGGTCACCCCTTCAGCATCAAGGTGACACGGGGCGGCAGCAGGTTTGCACTCTCTGATCCAGACCAACTGCCCGACTTTTTCCTCTTTATCGAACAAGATCCGGTAGAAGTTTTGAACTGGTTAGACCCTCCAGAGGATAGAGCAGGACAGGCGGGACTTGGTCCACTTCCACAGCGCCGCAGACGTCCTAGGTCTAGATCAGTTTCTTCTGGCCCAGGGATAAGAAGACCTACTTCCCCAGAAGATTAACTCAACAGTTAATTAGAGACTGATGGCTTGTTTTGTCTCCACTGGTTCTTTCCCTGCTCTTTGCCAATTTACTATTTGGCTGGGGTTCGGGTGAGAACATAGATTGAAGTCACTCTTATGCCTCTCACTATGAAGAGCGTCAGGTAATGCGAATGTATACCAATGCTATGTTTTTGTGTTTTTCTTTTTACCTTTTTCTCTGTTGTTTTTCTAAAGATGTTTTGCATTGTCTCAGATTGATTCCTCTCAAACTTCCATGATGATATATGCAGTGGGGGATGTGTGGCGGGGGTGGGGATACCTTCCTGGGGGGGGGGGTCTGGCACCCGGTTTTACTCAGTCTCTGCTACAGAGAATACAGGGTTTAAAGGGCGCTACACATGGAGCAGAGGATTGCCCCCATGGGGGGGTCCCCCACTCTCCCTACCCTCCATATACCCACCCTATTGTTTTGGCGCAGTAACTTTCTTTATATACATGAGACAATTTAATAGTTTTATATATACCTCAGGGTTAATTATTTAAATCCAATGCACACACTCTTGGTTGATTGTTATCACTTGTTGTGGTTAAGCTGCCTTATGCCCCACACTCGTTTTAAATATCAAGTGTGCCACACATACTACTTGCATGCCTGGTATGCTGTCGGGATCACGGCTCAGACCCATTCATCTCGACTTTTCCCCCGCAATAGGACAGGCACGGTTTGTGCCTAAAGCGTGAATTTTCATGCAGTGTTCTGCGTTAGCGGACACATTAGTTCTCCAGACACATCTTTTTAGGTGTCTTTTCATTTATATCTTATTTCTTCCATTATCCTCACGCTTCTCCATTTTTCTTCCTCCCCTCCCTCTCTTCCCCCCCTTTGTTTGTTTCTCTTTTCTTCATCTCTTCTTTCCTTCCTTTTTCTTTCCTTTTCTGCTCCCTATACCTTTCCTCCATATCTTAATACCTTCTCCCCTTTACAGCTTTTGGCACTCCAGCATGGCTCACACGGTGACTTTGCGCCCACACCTGAAACTTTGTTCGTATAATGTAAACGGACTTAACGTAGCATCGAAACGTGGGCAAATTCTATATCAGATGCACAAAAGACAGGTCAGCATACTCTTGCTGCAGGAGACCCACTTCCATTCTGACTCCACTCCTTCCTGCTCTAATAGATATTTCAATAGATGGATTCACAGTACCAACCCGACACAAAAATCTAAAGGAGTATCTATTGCGTTTCATAAAACACTCCCTATTGAGCTGCTTGATCAGGTGACGGACCCCCAAGGCAGGTATGTCTTTGTGAAAATTTCATTATGGGGGACTAAATTTACAATAGCCAACGTATAATTGCCTAACACACACCAAGTCCCATCAGCCTTGCAATACCTAAAGATCTTGACGGGTTTCACGGAGGGCAAGCTCATACTCGGAGGGGACTTCAATACTCCCCTGGATCCACTTTTGGATTTATCGACATCCCGTTCATCTATATCCTTTCCAAAAATACGGGCCTTAAAACGTGCCATCTACAATATGCATCTCATTGACGTTTGGCGAATACTGTATCCGGACTCACGAAACTACACACACTTCTCCAACGTTCACCAATCATACAGTCGTTTAGATTATTTTTTAGTCGAGCACGGCTGCTTAGATTGGTCCCCCAATTGTGAAATAAACCCTATGGTTTGGTCCGACCACTCACCCATATTCCTGACGCTTACAATCCCCTCTACTCCGATAAAAGAATGGACATGGAGGTTAAATGACTCTCTCTTGACTGAACCAGGGTCTTATACACAGATAGCGGAGACGATATCAAACTTTTTTCACAGACCACACATCTGATGACACCTCACCACCCATTAAATGGGAAGCATTGAAGGCGGTATTACGGGGTAGGTTTATTCAGATGGGTGCTCGCATGAAAAAAGAACGCTCAGCTGCGATAGCTACGGCAGTACACAAGCTTAGGACACTAGAAACTACTCATAAACGTTCCCCGATGGTGGAAATGCTTACGGAGGTTTCTTCCGCTCGCACTCAGCTTAGAGAGTTATATGAGGCATCAGCTCGCACGTTTACAAACAAACTAGCCTTTCATCAATACAAATTTCGAGATAAATGTGGTAGATCCCTGGCTCACACCCTTCACACCAAACAACCTAACACCTAACACCTTTATACCTCATATACGGGACAGCTCTGGGAAAACTGTCTCATCACCTTCCGAGATGGGACAGGTGTTCCGGGACTTTTATCAATCCCTAT